>NC_083572.1:98912271-99199771 GCF_027579695.1 Neoarius graeffei
GGAAGGAAGTAATGAAAAAAATATGGATAAGGAAGGAGCAAAGAAAGGAATGAGAGAGAGAGAGAGAGAGAGAGAGAGAGAGAGAGAGAGAGAGATGATAATGAAGGAGTAATAATACAGCAGTGCTCTCATCACACACAAGTAACATTTGCCAAAACTTATTGAGGAGTCAAACTGAACTGGTCTGGCTGCGCTACCTTTTAATATTTAATCTTTTTAAACAGAAAACTGGCTGAAGATTCATGAGTGTGTTCAGCCCTGTACAGGACTCATTAAAAGCTCAAAATGTCACTCACATCTCTGGAGTTCCAAACCCTTCAATTTCAGCCTCACCATGTCTTCATTTTCGTTTCCCAAACTGAGTTGTGAGAAGTTCTCGAGCAAACCCAGTCGGCACAGCTGAGCCCATCGTGACTGACAGAGCCAAGAGTGGGTGTGACGTGTGTCGATACATGTGTGTGTGTGTGTGTGTGTGTGTGTGTGTGTGTTTGAAACTTGTGGCAAATTAAACTCAGCTTTTGTAACGATGTTAGCAAGAAATGTAGGATGAAAAGACCAGGAGAAGGTCAAACATGACACCATGTCCTCGAAATAACATCATTCTGTATTTAAATCTTTAAAAAACAGAGAAATTGTAGTCAAGGATAATCTTACACAGGTGATACAATATCAAAATGACACGATTCACAACTTCAGCTAATTATACGAGCATGCGATCTCACATGGGGTCATTCTGTGTGCATGCTGTGTGTGTTTGTCGGTTTTGACTCGACACATACAGAAGACATGATGCCTTGGAAACAGGGTCGGTTACTCACCAATGGTGTACACGGGGTCCAGTATTCAGGGTTCAGGTCAGTTCTCGAGCGCAGGTCCAGATAATCAGGGTTCAGTTCAGTCCGTGCACGTGTTAGAGTCCCCTGTAAATAATAATAAACACAACAGGGTTACACATGGAGTTCACAGAGTGTGTTTGTTTTAATCAAACCCTTGTGTGTGTTCTTGTTCAGTGTGGTTCTTTAGGCAGACAAGAACACGGAAATCACACTCCGGTGTAAAAATAAGCAGAGAAAGACCACCTCAGTCAAACTCTTTCAACTCTAAGCGACTTCTTGTGTGGCTTGATTGCAGCAAAAAATGATTCAACTCTGAATCGACTCAACTGTAGGAAGTGAATCAAACATGCCATGTGTTTTGTGTTGCAATGTGTGTGATGATTTTTTTTTTTAAGATGCAAGCTGCTAAACTGAGCACAAACTGAGCTGTAATGTTATGCGATCTGGATTTTTATTTATTTGTTTATTTTAACTGATACAAAAACTGAGAATAAATGCTGATCTGATACAAAAAAAATTATATAATTATCCTTTTTTAATAACTCATTAATTAATGAATGAATGAATTAATTAATTAATTATCTCATTTTCTCTAGCCGCTTTATCCTGTTCTACAGGGTCGCAGGCAAGCTGGAGCCTATCCCAGCCGACTACGGGTGAAATGCGGGGTACACCCTGGACAAGTCGCCAGGCCATCACAGGGCTGACACTTAGACACAGACAACCATTCACATTCACACCTATGGTCAATTTAGAGTCACCAGTTAACCTAACCTGCATGTCTTTGGACTGTGGGGGAAACCGGAGCACCCGGAGGAAACCCACGCGGACAACATGCAAACTCCACACAGAAAGGCCCTCGCCGGCCCCGGGGCTTGAACCCAGGACCTTCTTGCTGTGAGGCGACAGCGCTAACCACTACACCACCATGCCGCCTTAATTAATTAATTAATTAATTATTTTTTTTTCCACTGGCTTCATTTCCTCCATGCTCAGGTGATTTTTTTTTTTTTTTTAATGATTCATGCTTGCACATAGAAAAGGTTTGTCACGATTCCCACATGACTCATTGATTAAATGAGCACGAGTATTTAAATCACGTTTGTATAGCACCCTTTGTCTAGTGTCAGTTGTATGAAGTGTTGTTATACACTCACCGGCCACTTTAATAGGAAATTGTTCTTGATTCTAAGATTCCTGTTCTTGGCTGCAGGAGTGGAACCCAATGTGTTCTTCTGCTGTTCCATACTGAGATGCTTTTCTGCTCACCACGGTTGTAAAGAGTTTCTATGAGTTACTATATCCTTCCTGGCAAAAAAGCTTGAACCAATCTGGCGTTTGTTTCCACCCACAGAACTGTCACTCGCTCACTCGATGTTTTTTGCTTTTCACACCATTCTATCTGTGTAAACTCTCGAGACTGTTGTGTGTGAAAACCCCAGGAGACCATCAGTTTCTGAAATATTCAAACTAACTCAAACCATCTGGCTCAAATCAACACCCATGCCACAGTGAAAGAAAGTTACACTTTGGGATCACAATTTTTCCCATTCTGAGGTTTGAAGTGAACATTAATTATCTGAAGCTCTTGATTTGTATCTGCACGATTTGATGCATTGTGCTGCTGTCAAGGGATCGGCTGATTAGAGAACTGCATCAAACAGCAGATGGATATATGGGTGTTTCGAATAAAGTCACCAATGAGTGTATGTTTTTGTATCCATGAATTGCACGTGTCTATTTCATACTTGTTACCTTCACAATCATTGTTGGAAGAGGTTATGTTCTTGCCTCTGTTTGTTTGTATTTTGTGAATGGATTTTGATGAAATTTTGAAGAAAGGTGAGCCATGGGCCAAGGAACCATTTGATTAGATTTTGATGCAAATCCTGATATGTATATGGATCCTGGATTGTTTTGTCTTTTCCCAACATAACTCAAAAGTGTTGAACAGATTTGGATGAAATTTGGTGTCCAGCATTAGTACTGTCCTAGGTTCAAGCGCTTTGATTTTGATGTTGCTAATACAGTGCCTTGCAAAAGTATGCATCCCCCTTGGTGTTTGTCCTGTTTTGTCGCATTACATGCTGGGATTAAAATGGATTTTTGTGGGGTTAGCACCATTTTATTTACACAACATGCCTACCACTTTAAAGGTGCACATTGTTGTTTTATTGTGACACAAACAATAATTAAGATGAAAAAATAAAAAACAGAAATCTGGGGTGTGCATAGGTATTTACCCCTCTCAAAGTCAATACTTTGTAGAGCCACCTTTTGCTACAATTACAGCTGCAAGTCTCTTGGGGTATGTCTCTATTAGCTTAGCACATCTAGCCACTGGGATTTTTGCCCATTCCTCAAGGCAAAACTGCTCCAACTCCTTCAAGTTAGATGGGTTCCGTTGGTGTACAGCAATCTTCAAGTTATGCCACAGATTCTCAATTGGATTGAGTTCTGGGCTTTGACTAGGCTATTCCATGACAATTAAATGTTTCCCTTTAAACCACTCCAGTGTAGCTTTAGCAGTATGTTTAGGGTCATTGTCCTGATGGAATGTGAACCTTCATCCCAGTCTCAAACCTCTGGCTGACTCAAACAGGTTTCCCTCCAGAATTGCTCTGTATTTAGTGCCATCCATCTTTCCTTCAAGTCCTGACCAGCTTTCCTGTCCCTGCAGATGAAAAAATATCTGCACAGCATGATGCTGCCACCACCATGCTTCACTGTAGGAATGGTGTTCTCAGGGTGTTGGGTTTGCACCACACATGGAGTTTCCTATGATGGCCAAAAAGTTAAATTTTACTCTCATTTGACCAGAGAATCTTCTTCCATGTGTTTGGGGAGTCTGCCACATTCTGTTGGGCAAACTCCAAATGTGTTTTCCTCAGCAATGGCTTTTTTCTGGCCACTCTTCCATAAAGCCCCATTCTGTGGAGTGTACAGCTTAAATTGGTCCTATGGACAGATACTCCCATCTCCACTGTGGATCTTTGCAGCTCCTTCAGTGTTATCTTTGGTGTCTTTGTTGCATCTCTGATTCATGCCCTCTTTGCCCAGTCTGTGAGTTTTGGTGAGCGGCCTTCTCTTGTCAGGTTTGTAGTGGTGCCATGTTCTTTCCATTTTGCTATAATGGATTTAATGGTGCTCCCTGGGATATTCAAAGTTTGGGATTTTTTTTATAACCCAACCCTGATCTGTACTTCTCCACAACTTTGTCTCTGACCTGTTTGGAGACTCATTGGTTCTCATGTTGCTTGTTTAGTAGTATTGCAGAGTCAGGGTCCTTCCAGAATAGGTTGATTTATTTATACAGACATCATGTGACAGATCATGTGACACTTTGATTGCACACAGGTGGATCTTAATCAACTAATTATGTGACTTATGAAGTGAATTGGTTGGACCAGCTCTTATTTAGGGGTTTCATTTGAAAGGGGTTGAATACCTATGCACACTCCAGATTTCTGTTTTTGTTTTCAGATTAATTATTGTTTGTGTCACAATAAAAAAAAAAAAACCACTGTGCACCTTTAAAGTTGTAGGTATGTTGTGTAAATCAAATGGTGCTAACCCTCCAAAAATCCATTTTAATTCCAGCTTGTAACGCGACAAAACAGGACAAACACCAAGGGGGGTGAATACTTTTGCAAGGCACTGTATATGTATATACACACACGAGTATATTCAGCCCTCAACTAACTTTTGTTTTGTCCTTGGCATATTTAATGATGTGCGATGCGAAACTAAAGCAAACCAAATGGCACGGGACACGTGATAGGAGTATTAGTTTTCCTATAAATTGCACTTGGCAATTGGACCAAAAGGTGTGAAAAAGTGAAAGTTCTGTGTGCAGTTACAACAGTGAAGCTTTATCACCATTTGGTGCTGATAAATAAATAAATAAATAACTATCTACTTTCTCGCACATTTGTAGCCTTATTTCAGAAGACAAATTCGACTGTGTGTGTGTCATTGTTGTGTTGATGCTGGCAGTCACACATGCTCTCCTTTTCTTCTCCATCTTCTCCACCCACGCTCACATGTTTATTAAAGAGAGCCCTGAATTAAAATAGATGGATTTTTATTTTATATTACTTTAATTTATTCAGAGTAGAATGTAAGCAGGTGGCAGTGTGCATCTGGAGCGAGCACTGGTGTGTGTGTGTGTGTGTGTGTGTGTCTCTATGTGTGTGCGTAGCCTGTGAATGGGGTCTCGGCTGAATCTGGACTGATTGCTTTTCAGCACTCGAGTGTGGCTCTGAGTCCCGGCTGAAATGTCACAACGCTGATTGGGTTCTGTCACACACAGCCCGTTTCCTGTCATACGTTCGACACCAGGGACCTTAACCATGAGCATTGTCAGGGATTCTATAGTGACTGGAAATAAACCTGTGCTAATTTGCGCTGCTTTGTGTCGATATAACCTGTCACTCCTTTTTTGACAAAAAAAAACACTTTTTGTTGTTGTTGTTTGTTTTTTTCCAGTAGTAATTATGAATGAGTAAATCTCTTAATCTCTAAATCAATCATGAGGCAGGTAGTGATGAACTAACGAGCAGCTTTGTTCGTTGTCTGTACACCACCATTCATTTCACTGAGGGAAGTCAATTGTAGTGTGTGTATGCGCTCATGCATGCACATATTAACTCTAAATTGTTCATATACTATTTAAACATCAGGATATCTCGACTAAAGCCGACACCCGGTACTAAGTCTCAAATGGCTTCCCATAGTACACCGTGTCAGCTGTGGAAGTGTTTATACAGCATGTAGTGCGCTTATGTAAGGTGTACAAAGTCATTTGGAATCCAGCCAATAACATTAATGTTGTACTCATTACAGAAACTGCTCATGAAACCAAGTGTTTGGTACAGCTACTGTACACTACCGTTCAAAAGTTTGGGGTCACTTTGAAATGTCCTTATTTTTGAAAGAAAAGCACTGTTCTTTTCAATGAAGATCACTTTAAACTAATCAGAAATCCACTCTATACATTGCTAATGTGGTAAATGACTATTCTAGCTGCAAATGTCTGGTTTTTGGTGCAATATCTCCATAGGTGTATAGAGGCCCATTTCCAGCAACTATCACTCCAGTGTTCTAATGGTACAATGTGTTTGCTCATTGCCTCAGAAGGCTAATGGATGATTAGAAAACCCTTGTACAATCATGTTAGCACAGCTGAAAACAGTTGAGCTCTTTAGAGAAGCTATAAAACTGACCTTCCTTTGAGCAGATTGAGTTTCTGGAGCATCACATTTGTGGGGTCGATTAAATGCTCAAAATGGCCAGAAAAATGTCTTGACTATATTTTCTATTCATTTTACAACTTATGGTGGTAAATAAAAGTGTGACTTTTCATGGAAAACACAAAATTGTCTGGGTGACCCCAAACTTTTGAACGGTAGTGTACTTCTCTCTGACTGGATTAATAAAGTTTCCCCGTATCAAACACCTCCGGATTTGTGATCTAAACTAATCCAGTGAAACAAAAGCACTACATTTAACAGTAATTCCACCAAATCAAGTCGTACATGAGCTGATTGCGCTATAAACCATGTACGATATGAGATTGAGTGGAATAACTGTTTTATTCGATCCACATTCACTGGATTTTGAGAAACAGAGAATTTGTCTTCTTTGCAAATTCGATGAATAAAAACTTTATACAAAACGTCCGACAAAATCATTTCCGCTTAGAATGTAAACAAACCGGCGAAATGACAGGAACAATTTGCATACATGTCAACCTTTGGTCAATCAAACCTGTATAACCAACCTCCAAAATCCGTATTTCCCTTATAAAATCCGTATAAGATGCAAATTAAAATAATTTACCTAAAATTTGAATGATAATTAACAATGATATATCCCAGTTATTTTTTATTCAATATTAATAACAATAAACCTTCAGAATGAATACAAAGCTCCAATGTTTGACAAAAACACAAAGTGTTATCAGCGTAGTTACGAAGGAAATACTTCGTTGTTTGGAGACAGGTTTCACCGAGCGGCTATTATGCGCGAGACTTCATATTAGCCGCAAAGTCAGAAAAATCTGTTCGTAAAATTACGTTATAATGACCAAATACAATGAAAAGTATTTTTCCAGTCTCACCTGTGAAAGGTAATCCTATGTGATCTCGTTTGGACGGTAAACCTGTTGGTACAGTTAAACGCAGCACATGAATGAGGCATCTTTATTCTCGGCTACTGTCTAGATGCTGTACCAGAGACGGTTGAAGAATCTCCACTTTGCCACATCCAATATGGCGGCGAGGATGACGTATGATTCTACGCAGAAGGCGGCGCCTATGTTTATATGTCTATGACTTCACGGTTGGCGGGATTCTCGCAATGCGGTGTGCGCATGATCAAAAGTGGAACGAAGTCTCGCTACCACAAGATAACGCGCGATTTCATAAGACTCTTTACTGGCTGTCTGTGGTGTACAGTACGTTTGTAAATGTTATGCGCTCTTTTATCATCGTGGGAATTGATTATAGCTCTAAATAAATATTGAAGTTTTTTTAAAGAATCCATATAACTTTATTTGTACGCCCGTATACTACGTTTATTGAATCAAATCCGTATAAAATACGGACATTCCGTATAGGTTGACATGTATGAATTTGTGAAAATTGCGATAATAAAAATAATTATTGAAAGGTAAAAAAGATACCTTCTTACCATCTGATACTTTCATTCCATATTTTGTTGCTTTTTTGTATTTTGTTTTTCTCTACTCACGGTATAGGTGACTTGCAACCACGTGTTCAAAATGTGCTACGTCATGAGCATCCGCCATGATGGTGCATATACAAAGCAACTAGGATGGCAGCCGCTGAAAACGTGTCTGTAAACAATGCTGAATTTTCTCAGTATTGCCACAATTTGAACGATCGAATGAAGATAGATGTGTGTGGTTTTGACCCATATTATTTTAAAACATCAGGCTTTTCTGAAGATAAGATGCTTCTACTGACCATCAAGTACGAATATAGGTCATTTCGTCCCAAGCCTTTTTCATACGCACTATCAGTTATTTTATATTTCAGGTATTTATGCTTTTTTCGAAAAAAGGTGGAATTCTCAATGGAATTTGACCGAAGCAAAACACATTTTTGTAAAGCAAACGAGTACCATAGTATGGATCATATTAAATCTTTAGGCGCTGAGCAGCGCGCTCGTGGGGGCTTCGTTTGCGAATCCCAGGCTGAGGCACGGTCCTACCAACCTGAGACCATGCTCTTTCCAAGGGGGAGGCTTATGGGGATGTGCCTGTCAAATTTGGCTTCGCTGTGAGCTCCAAGTTGGCCAAGTTATTAAGTTTTTAAAGCCGGCTGGATCATGTTAAATCTTTAGGTGCGGAGCAGCGCTCTTAGAGGGCTTTCGTTCGTGAACACCGGAATACCTGAAATATAAAATAATTGATAGTGTGTCTGAAAAAGGCTTTGGACGAAATGTCTTAACTATTGGACGAAATGGTCATTGGACGAAGTGTCCTGATCCCTTTGTTTCCTCTCCGTACTAAGCCTCAGAGTTTCCTCACCCTCTTTCCGAATCACGGACAGAATTCTAAAAAATCGGAACATTCCATGGTCACGAGTACGGTTGTAACCACAACCATATACAGCACTAAGATATGGCATAGCTAAAAGAATGCTTAAAGCAGTGGAAAAACAAAGAGAGTTGTGCATGCGTGACTGTGTTTTGCATGGAATGTCGCTTGACCCTGCATTTGGATATCCACCAACATGGCCGACATCCGGATTTCTATTTTGCTTTGACATCACTTGCAAGTCAAGGATATGACTGGATAGCCTAGTAGTAGAGTAGCCAATCAGAGCACGCGATTGCTCATATCCAGTGAATGTGGATAGAATAATACAATTTATTCTATTTTTTTGAGGTTTTGTATAATGTTTTTATTTATTGAATTTGCAAAAAATACAAATAAAAATGCTCTGTTTCTCAAAATCCAGTAAATGTGGATAGAATAAAACAGTTATTTCACTCAATCTCGTCATACATGGCTTATAGCCAACTTGGTGCTATGCGCCTTGTCCACTATCAGCTCATGTACGACTTGATTTTGTAGAATAACTGTCAAATATTTACAATTAAATTCAAATTTCAATCAATGAATAATTCAGGCATATCCCATGTGTCTTAATAGGCAAATTTTAAAATCGGAATAAGGCCAAATTTGGAATATCCAAACAGAATATGCCGTTTCCATGACCCGTATCAAGTTCTGAATATTGTCATATTCAGAATAATAGTGGAATGCTTATGTGCATGTAAATGTCCTGAGTCTGGATGGAAAATGGATTGACGGAACATGAAATAAATTCCCACTATTTGTTGTCACATTTTTTTTAAATGTTATAGAATTAAAAATATTGGTAACTTTTTTTTACCATGAAAACCTCCAAATACATGCATAACTAGTTATAATACATCCATAAATCATTACTTTTTGTAAAGGCATTACAGTTTATAGCAATTATTATAACATTATGCTTTATAAACAATATTTAGGACACACTATAACACCAAAACCTCAAAAGAAATTCAGCTCCAGTTTGCTTCGGGCATTATTTTTGGTCAGAGACAATCTGACAAGTTCATTCATAAGTTGTAAAGTTGTTGTTAAAACAATAGAGACATGGTTTCCTGATGTGCTTTATGAACGCGAGGTTGGTTTTCTTTTATATCAGTGTTATAATGTGTTATGAACTCAACTCTTTTATGCAGTTCTCTCATCAGCCGATCCCTTGACAGCATAAAATCATGCAGATACAAATCAAGAGCTTCAGGTAATTAATGTTCACTTCAAACATCAGAATGGGAAAAATTGTGATCTCAAAGTATGACTTTCTTTCACTGTGGCATGGATGTTGGTTTGAGCCAAATGGACTGGTTTGAGTATTTCAGAAACTGCTGATCTCCTGGGGTTTTCACACACAACAGTCTTGCACAGAGTGGTGGAAAAACAACAACAACAAAAAAATTGAGTGAGTGAGCGACAGTTCTGTGGGTGGAAACAAACACCTTGTTGATAAGAGAGATCAGAGGAAAATGGCCAGATTGGTTTGAGCTTTTATTGCAAGGAAGGATATAGTAACTCATAGCAACTCTTTACAACCATGATGAGCAGAAAAGCATCTCAGCATGCAACAGCAGAAGGAATCTTAAAATCGAGAACAAGTTCCTATTAAAGTGGCCGGTGAGTGTATATAATGCATCATCTTAGCAATTTGTAATGCATAATTCTCGCACCTTACAGTGGATATAAAAAGTGTACACACCCCGTTAAAATGATCGTTTTTTCTGATGTAAAAAAAAAAAAATGAGACCGTGATAAATAATTTCAAAACTTTTCCCACATTTAATGTGACCTATAACCTGTACAATTCAATTGAAAAACAAACAAATCTGTTAGAGGGGAAAACATACAATAAGCTGGTTGCATAAGTGTGCGCACCCTTAAACTAATACTTTGTTGAAGCACCTTTTGATTTAATTACAGCATCCAGTCTTTTGGGGTCGGAGTCTATCAGCCTGCCACATCTAGACTGGGCAATATTTGCCCACTCTTCCTTGTAAAAGCGCTGCAAATTTGTCATATTGCAAGAGCATCTCTTGTGCACAGCCCTCTTCAGGTCACCCCACAGATTTTCAATTGGATTTAGGTCTGGGCTCTGGCTGGGCCGTTCCAAAACTTTTTTGGGGTCATTGTCATGCTGAAAGATGAAATTCCTCTTCATCTTCAGCTTTCTAGCAGACACCTGAAGGTTTTGGACCAAATTTGACTGGTATTTAGAACTGTTCATAATTCCTCCACCTTGACTAAAGCCCCTGTTCTAGCTGAAGAAAAACAACCCCAAAACATGATGCTGCCGCCACCATGCTTCACTGTGGGTATGGTGTTCTTTTGGTGATGTGCAGTGTTGTTTTTGCACCAAACATACCTTTTGGAATTGTGGCCAAAAAGTTCAACCTTGGTTTCATCAGATCATAACACATTTCCCCACATGCTTTTGGGAGAGTTGATGTATTTTTTTGCAAAATTTAGCCGGGCCTGGATGTTTTTCTTTGACCCTACCTCATAGGCCAGACATATGGAGAATACAGGAGATTGCTGTCACATGTAGTACACAACCAGTACCTGCCAGAAATCCCTGCAGCTCCTTCAGTGTTGCTGTAGGCCTCTCGGCAGCCTCCCTGACCAGTTTTCATCTTGTCTTTTCATCAATTTTGAAGGGACGTCCAGTTCTCGGTAATGTCACTGTCATCCCATATTTTCTCCACTTCTTGATGACTGTCTTCACTGTGCTTCATGGTATAACTAATGCCGTGGAAATGTTTTTGTACCCTTCTCCTGACTGATACCTTTCAACAATGAGATCCCTTTGAGGCTTTGTAAGCTCTCTGTGAACCCTGGCTTTGGCTGGAGGATGCAACTGAGTAAATGTCTGAACTTTATTTGGGGTTAATCAGAGCCATTTTAATTGATGGCAGGTGTGAACCCAAAAAGACTGAATGCTGTAATTAAATCAAAAGGGGCTTCAACAAAGTATTAGTTTAAGGGTGTGCACACTTATGCAACCAGCTTATTGTACGTTTTGGTTTTTTTTTTAATGTTTTTCCCCCGAACAGATGTGTTTGTTTTTCAATTGAATTGTACAGGTTATAGGTCACATTAAAGGTGGGAAACGTTTTGAAATTATTTATCGTGGTCTCATTTTTTTACATCAGAAAAACCGACCATTTTAATGGGACGTGTACACTTTTTATAGCCACTGTATATACAGTTCCTTCACAGCAAATTCCCCAGTGTTGAATTAACACCCAGAGTGTTTATATTGGTCCAATTGGTCCAATTGGACCAATATAAACACTCTGGGTGTTAATTCAACGCTGAGGAATTTGCTGTGTTATGAGTGCACTATAACATGATATCAAGGTGTTAATCAATCATGAGATCTGTTTCCATCTTCAATGTTTTAAGTGATGCTTATCCTTTTTTTTAACACCATTATAAACTGTTACTCTATTTCAACACTCTGTTGCTAGGTGACGAATTCACAAGCTACAGCTTTAATGCCGGTCATTGAAACCAACCTGACAACCGTCCATGCTTAAAATCCCCAATGAAAAGAGGAAGAAAACAAGCAGGTGGAGAAAAAGAGTTCCTGGCAACCCTTGACGCCACGACAGAAAGACAGTTTGTACTTATTCACTAATCCAACATCCGGCACTTAACACCACTTGACAACTTTGTTCCTCAGATAAATGAAATAAAAAGACCTCCATTTCTTTCAGCCTCCATTTTCATCTGAATGTGAAGTTGAAATTTGCCCAGTCTTCAGCTACTGTAACAAGGCCACACACCCACACACACACACTGCAGGTATGTTCTCCAATAACACTTCAGTACACAAAGACAAAATTAAAAAAATTTAAAAGTGGTTTGCTTGATCTAGATTAGAGATCAGGGACAATCTGATATGAGGAAATACCGTACATCACACTTGCCAGCCAATCAGGAACCAGTATTCAGGGGTGTATTCAATTCCTGTTCCTGTTAGGAAGTGTTTTGTTATTTTGTTTAATTTCTTGTAAACATCTTGTTAGGACTAGGACTGTTTTGGCCTCTAGAGGCCGCTGTTATTTCCTTTTCATGTCGTGTTTATTTTGGCCTCTAGAGGCCGCCACTGTTCCTGTGTTTTGTGTTTGTGTTAATTGCCTAATTATCTTCACCTGTGTCCTTAATTAGTTTGTCTATTTATACCCCTGAGTTCAGTCCTCTTGTCACGGAGTCTTTGTGCTGTTATGTTTATCTCCAGTTTCCTTTGTACTGTGTTTTTTGATCTTCTTAGCTTTTGAATTTTTGCACTTTGCTTTTCTTTTGGATTATACTCTTTGGGTTTTTTTTTGTCTTTTGTTTTGCCCTGTATATAGTGTATATAGTTTAAATAAACCTTTTGTTACTTTTTCTACTTCCGCCTCACGCCTCTGCATTTGAGTCATTCCCCTGGTGGCCTAGTGGGGGTTTGCTGGATCATCACACCAACGAACCAGGTTCGAATCCCAGCAAAACCCTAACAGAAAGACTCCGTCATGACCGACTCAGCAGAGGCTGCTTCAACTGTCTACCCGGCCAACCTTCAGGGAATTATGGCAGCTTTGACACGCTTCGGAGCAACCATGGACGCTCATGGACGTACGCTCACCAGCCAACGTGAGGCCCTCGCTCGCCACGAGGAACTGCTTCAGCAAATTGGGAAAACCCTGGCACAGCTGACATCTCTGCCTGCATCTCCTGCTCCTGATCCAGTTCCTGCTCCTGATCCAGCTCCCACTCCTGCTCTAGTGCCTCCTGCAATGCTGCCTTCTTCACCTCGCGAACCCAGCCTTCCTGCACCACAGAGGTATGACGGCAAGCACAGTGAGTGCCGAGAGTTCCTTACCCAGTGTCAACTCACCTTTGAGCTTCAGCCTACCACCTACACTACGGATCGCCGCAAGATTGCCTTTGTGATCACCTTATTAGCTGGTAAGGCGCGAGCCTGGGCTACTGCTATCTGGCAAAGACAGGGACCTGAGTGCTTTGATTTCCAGCTGTTTTCTGAAGAGATGCTTCGGGTCTTCGATCAGGCAGACATCAGTACCGACGCAGCCCGAAAGCTCATGTCCATCCGGCAAGGAGGAAGCGTCGCAGATTACGCCATCTCGTTCCGAACACTCGCAGCAGTAAGTGGATGGAACGAGACTGCCCTGGTGTCAGCCTTCCACCATGGTCTGTCTGACCCCATCAAGGACGGTCTGGCCTCTATTGGATGCCCAAGTGACCTCGAAACCCTCATCTCACATGCTATTCGTCTGGACAACAGGATGAGAGAACGCCACCAAGCCTTGAGCCCCCCCAGCCTCCCTACCTCTACCTGGAGACCGTCTACCTCCTTCAGTGACTGTCCAGAACCCATGCAAGTGGGTCGTACTCGCCTCTCCGCATCTGAGAGGGAGCGCAGAAGGAGGGACAAGTGCTGCATCTACTGTGGCAAGCCTGGTCACTTCCGAGCATCATGTCCCGAACTCTTGGGAAAAGGACCGCCCCGTCCAGCCGAGGGAGGGTTGTGACGGGGCCTACCCTCTCTCCCGGACTCCCTGGCCAAGGAATCTACATCCCGGTCTCCATCTCCTGGGGTGAGTCTGTCCACTCTTGTCAAGCTTTGATAGACTCAGGGGCGGCTGGGAACTTTATGGATATTCACTTCGCCCAAAGCATCAATATTCCGACTGCACCTCTTGAAGTCCCACTGTCTGTGTCTGCCCTCGATGGCCAAGCGTTAGGTGATGGAAGAGTCACCCAAGTTACTTCTCCAGTTTTCCTCCAGTCTCAAGGTCACAAGGAAGAAATATCCCTGCACCTGATTCCTTCACCTGAGTTCCCAGTTATTCTAGGCCTTCCTTGGCTTACTCGCCACAACCCTCGCATAGACTGGGTAACAAGCCAGGTTGTGGAATGGGGCCCTGCATGCCATGCCTCTTGTCTGCTCTCTAGCTCTCCTGTGTCTCCTGCCGAGCCCCCTGATCTCACCGAGTTATCTCAAGTTCCCACAGAGTACTGGGATCTCAAGGAGGTATTCAGCAAGAGCAGGGCCGCCGTTCTTCCTCCGCACCGGGCCTACGACTGTGCCATCGACTTGCTCCCTGGGACTACCCCTCCTCGTGGCAGACTGTTTTCACTCTCTCAGCCAGAACGCAAGGCCATGGAAGAATACCTCAAAGATGCCCTGGTCTCTGGGTTTATTCGACCCTCCACTTCACCTGCTGGAGCCGGCTTCTTCTTTGTCGGCAAGAAGGATGGGGGGCTCCGACCATGTATTGACTACAGGGGCCTGAATAAGATCACTGTGCGCAACCGATATCCCCTTCCGCTGATGTCCACAGCTTTCGACCTGCTCCAAGGCGCCACCGTCTTCACCAAGTTGGACCTACGGAACGCATACCACCTCATCCGTATCCGACAGGGAGACGAGTGGAAGACTGCCTTTAACACCCCGTCTGGGCACTACGAATACCAGGTGATGCCCTTCGGACTCACCAACGCACCAGCTGTTTTTCAGGCCCTAATCAACGACGTCTTAAGGGACATGATTAACCTATACGTTTTTGTCTACCTCGACGACATCCTTATCTTTTCCAAGACCGTGCAGGAGCACCGCCACCATGTCCGCCAGGTTCTCCAGAGGCTGCTACAGAACAATCTGTTCGCCAAGGCCCAGAAATGCGAATTTCATGTTCCCGAGGTCTCCTTTCTGGGATTTATTGTACGGACAGGCCAACTCCAAATGGACCCTGCCAAGACCCTGGCCGTCCGGGATTGGCCTACTCCCAAGTCCGTTAAGGAGGTTCAGCGGTTCTTAGGATTCGCTAACTTCTACCGCAAGTTCATCAGGAACTTCAGTTCTGTGGCAGCACCCATGTCAGACCTCACCAAAGGGACAGGTGGATCTTATGGCTGGTCTCCTCAGGCAGAAAAGGCGTTCAAAGACCTCAAGGACCGCTTCTGCACGGCACCCATTCTGGTTCTCCCGGACACCTCCCAACCATTCATCGTGGAGGTGGACGCCTCGGACAGTGGTGTCGGCGCGGTGCTCTCTCAACGTTCGGAAGGAAAGCTGCACCCCTGCGCTTACTTCTCCCACCGCCTGAGTCCTGCTGAGTCCCGGTATGATGTGGGGGATCGAGAACTGCTAGCGGTCAAACTGGCCCTTGAGGAGTGGAGGCACTGGCTGGAGGGAGCACAACATCCATTCCTGGTTTGGACTGACCACAAGAACCTGGAGTACCTCCAGCAAGCCAAGAGACTGAACCCTCGACAGGCTAGGTGGGCCCTGTTTTTCAGTCGGTTTGACTTCACCCTCTCATACCGCCCCGGCTCCAAGAACACCAAACCTGACGCACTGTCCAGACTGTTCTCTGCCACTAACAGGGAGAATGAAGTCGGGCCTATTATCCCTGTGTCCCGGATTGTGGCCCCTGTCCGCTGGGGTATTGAGGAGGCTGTCCGACGAGCCCAACGCCAGGACCCCGGTCCTGGGACGGGGCCACCAGGCCTCTTGTACGTCCCACATCAAGCCCGGGCCAAGGTTCTCCAGTGGGGTCACTCTTCCCCTCTCACCGCCCACCCGGGAGCTCGGAGGACCCTGGACTTCCTGAAAAGACGCTTCTGGTGGCCTAACATGGAGAAGGAAGTAAGGTCATTTGTCCTGTCCTGTGAGGTTTGCACCAGAACCAAGAACCCACGACAGCGTCCCCAGGGTCTCCTGCATCCTCTGACCATTCCCCGGCGTCCCTGGTCCCACGTGGCAGTCGACTTTATCACGGGTCTCCCTGAGTCACAAGGTAACATGGTCATTTTGGTCTTAGTTGACAGATTCTCCAAGGCCTGCCGCTTCATACCACTGTGCAAACTCCCCTCTGCTCTTGAAACTGCGAAACTTTTGTTTAATCATGTCTTCCGAGTCTTTGGTCTTCCACAGGACATCGTCTCAGACCGAGGGCCCCAGTTCTCCTCCCGAGTGTGGCACGGGTTCTGCAAGGTCATCGGAGCCACTGCCAGCCTCTCCTCTGGGTTTCACCCACAGTCCAATGGTCAGACGGAGAGGCTCAACCAGGACCTGGAAACCACCCTGCGAGGCCTGGCTATGGATAACCCGACATCGTGGAGCACCTGGCTGCCATGGGCGGAGTACGCCCACAACACCCTGCAGTCATCGGCCACCAAGCTGTCGCCATTCCAGTGCCAATTCGGGTTCCAGCCACCTCTGTTCCCGGACCAGGAGGAGGACGCGGGGGTGCCCTCAGTCAACCAATATGTGAGACGGTGTCGCAAGACCTGGAGCAAGGTCAGGAAGACCCTCATACAGACCTCCAGAACCAACCAGACTCAGGCCAACCGCCATAGAAGACCTGCACACGCTTTCCGCCCTGGGCAGCGTGTTTGGCTGTCCACTAAGGACCTTCCACTGCGGGTGGAGAACCGCAAGCTTGCTCCTCGCTACATTGGCCCCTTCAAGGTGGTGCGCAGGGTGAACCCTGTCTCCTACCGGCTCCAGTTGCCCCGGACTCTGAGGATCAACCCCACTTTCCATGTTTCCCTGTTACGGCCCGTACTGACGTCTACGTATGCCCCTGCCCCTAGGAACCCCCCACCCCCCCGCATCTTCCAGGGGCAGACTGTGTTCACTGTGAATCGCCTGCTTGACTCCCGCCGGGTCCGCGGCGGGTTGCAATATCTGGTGGACTGGGAGGGCTATGGTCCTGAGGAGCGCTGCTGGGTTCCTGCTCGGGATGTCCTTGATAAAGAACTATGTCGGGACTTCCATTCGGCCCATCCGGATCGCCCTGGGAACGTCAGGAGACGCTCCTAGAGGGGGGGGTCCTGTTAGGACTAGGACTGTTTTGGCCTCTAGAGGCCGCTGTTATTTCCTTTTCATGTCGTGTTTATTTTGGCCTCTAGAGGCCGCCACTGTTCCTGTGTTTTGTGTTTGTGTTAATTGCCTAATTATCTTCACCTGTGTCCTTAATTAGTTTGTCTATTTATACCCCTGAGTTCAGTCCTCTTGTCACGGAGTCTTTGTGCTGTTATGTTTATCTCCAGTTTCCTTTGTACTGTGTTTTTTGATCTTCTTAGCTTTTGAATTTTTGCACTTTGCTTTTCTTTTGGATTATACTCTTTGGTTTTTTTTTTGTCTTTTGTTTTGCCCTGTATATAGTGTATATAGTTTAAATAAACCTTTTGTTACTTTTTCTACTTCCGCCTCACGCCTCTGCATTTGAGTCATTCCCCTGGTGGCCTAGTGGGGGTTTGCTGGATCATCACACCAACGAACCAGGTTCGAATCCCAGCAAAACCCTAACACATCTTATAAGGTTGGGCGGCATGGTGGTGTAGTGGTTAGCACTGTCACCTCGCAGCAAGAAGATTCTGGGTTCAAGCCCAGTGGCCGGCGAGGGCCTTTCTGTGCGGAGTTTGCATGTTCTCCCCGTGTCTGCGTGGGTTTCCTCCGGGTGCTCCAGTTTCCCCCACAATCCAAAGACATGCAGGTTAGGTTAATTGGTGGCTCTAAATTGATCGTAGATGTGAATGTAAAGGTGTGCGAATGGTTGTTTGTCTCTCTGTGTCAGCTCTGCGATGATCTGGCGACTTGTCCAGGGTGTACCCCGCCTCTCACACATAGTCAGCTGGGATAGGCTCCAGCTTGCCTGCGACCCTGTACAGGGTAAGCGGTTACGGATAACGGATGGATGGATCTTATGAGTCATAACAGACATACTAAATTGAATACACTTAGCAAAAGTTCAAATATTATGACAGCTATTATACCAATTGCTGCCGTTATGTGTTGGGATGCCATTCGGCTGTTTTTGTTTTGATTGTTCACGTGCGAATCAGTTTGTTATGACAATGATCAGCCTGTTGTTCATGATCACATATCTAGAACATACCAGAATAATTTGGACTGTTTGGGATATTACAGTGGATTCCTGGCTACGCCAAATTGTGTATGATGCAATGCTGGTCTTTCGAGTTCCGTCTGGAAAGTTCAGCAAACTATATAAACACAGCAAAATGCAGAAAGGACGAGAACTGAGTTGCCGTCTTGGGAGGTTCACGCCTTTGTGTTTAGAGGTTGAGGGGAGGAGCTGGAATGTCATCTTGCTTGTGGTTCCGTGCTGGTGTGTTTGGAAATTCAGAAGTCGTCCCGATAGCCTCATCTTTGTTACATCCGCAGATTCGAAGCCTGTTGTCAACAAATCGCTGAAGAGATTATCGCAGCAAGGCTTTCGGACAGACAAATCACTCAGACTCGGGATTTGACCACACATCAGGGATCATTTTTCAGATTCTTCACCTCAGGATATCTCATGGACTTTGAACATAGGCCAGTGCAGGGGTTTTCAAAGTGTGGGAGAGTCAGCCCCCCCTCGGAAAGCAAATAAACAACAGCGCTCCCCCTTACAATTTTTGTTGTTGCTATACTTAATGTTCCATTCGTATTTAAAAAAAATGGTTGTTGTACACATTTTTATTTTTTTATTTTTCACATTTTAAACATCTGTGCTTTTTAAAACATCTTGTTTTACACATTTAAAACATCTCATAGCATCGTTAGCTAGCACCTCTTGGCAGACAACACACTGTGGCAGTGGAGCATCTTCAGATCCAGTCCATGAAAATCCAAACTTTAAATAATCGTGGTCATACTTCCTTCTTTTTTCAGTCCCCCCAGGATTCCGCGGGCCTTTTTTGTGATTGTTGCGGGCTAAAATGTCTGATGTTGTGGGGGTTTTCCCAAAAATTGCGATGAAAGTCGCGTTTTTTTTTAGGTTTTTGTTGCGATTACATTGCGGGAGGAAGTGAAAGTTGCGAGAAATTGTTGCAATTTTCTCTTTTTGTGATTAAAATTGAGTGATATGTTAAATATTAAGTTATTACTGAAAAACTATTGATTAAAAAAAACAAAGACACTGAGAAATGGTCCTATAAACAACTTTACCAATATAAAAGATTACCAGGACTACAAAAATGCAGAAAAATAGGCTTTACTTATCCAAATGCACCTGTTGGTTCAAAAGTTAAAGTGCAGAGAACCTCACAGCACAACATGAAGTTACCTTAAAATATAATATAAATGCCTCAGCTTTCATGTAAGAAAAAAAAAACTATTAATACTAGTACTGTGTGCAGGCAGTCTCTCCTGAAGACTAAATTAAACAATAATTATAAACTAATAAAATAAATTGCTCAGGCTTCATAGAAGAAAAAAACAACAATTTGAACAGAATCTCACAGTATGATGTTGAAGCTGCCTAAACAATGGAAAATAAAATACCATTTTGGCAAAAATGTTGGCATCCATTCATTTCTTGTATTAAGTAAAAAATAATGTAAAGTGCACACAGTCCTTCACTGTAAACATAACACACTTTCAGTTACAGAATTTAAGCCTATATAAACACTGACTCGCACATCATGCAATGTTGCCAGATACTGCTGACGTTTTCCAGTCCAAAATATGTTCAAAACCCACCAAAATGCACTTGAAACCGCCCAATCTGGCAACACTGCGTGCATGCTCACCTCAAGACGACGTCAATGATTGATCAAATTTGCGGGAAAGTTGCGGTGATTGGATATAATTGCAACACCGCCCTGAATTCGCGGGGATTGGTTGAATTTGCGTTGAAGTTGCAAATCGCAACATCCTGGAGGGTCTGGTTTTTTGCTTGGCCCAGACTCTGTCTCCTCACTCACTGTAACTTTAGGTACTAAAAATCGATCCATTTTGTCTCTGGTAAAGGCTAGCTGAAGTTCGCTAAATGTCCACAATAGTAACTTATTCTGGTTTATTTTTCCTCACGTTGCATCCCCCCTTAAAGGAACAGTCCACCGTATTTCCATAATGAAATATGCTCTTACCTGAATTGAGACGAGCTGCTCCGTACCTATCCGAGCTTTGCGCGACCTCCCAGTTAGTCAGACGCAGTCAGACGCGCTGTCACTCCTGTTAGCAATGTAGCTAGGCTCAGTATGGCCAACGGTATTTTTTGGGGCTGTAGTTAGATGTGACCAAACTCTTCCGCGTTTTTCCTGTTTACATAGGTTTATATGACCAGTGATATGAAAAAAGTTCAGTTACACAAATTGAAACGTAGCGATTTTCTATGCTATGGAAAGTCCGCACTATAATGACAGGCATACTAACACCTTCTGCGTGCTTCGGCAGCGCATTGATATCTGAGCTCCGTATCAATGCGCTGCCGAAGCACGCAGAAGGTGTTAGTACGCCTGTCATTATAGTGCAGACTTTCCATAGCATAGAAAATCGCTACGTTTCAATCTGTGTAACTGAACTTTTTTCATATCACTGGTCATATAAACCTATGTAAACAGGAAAAACGTGGAAGAGTTTGGTCACATCTAACTACAGCCCCAAAAAATACCATTGGCCATACTGAGCCTAGCTACATTGCTAACAGGAGTGACAGCGCGTCTGACTAACTGGGAGGTCGCACAAAGCTCGGATAGGTACGGAGCAGCTCGTCTCAATTCAGGTAAGAGCATATTTCATTATGGAAATACGGTGGACTGTTCCTTTAAGAACTCTGGCGCCCCCCAGGAGGGGCGTGCCCCATACTTTGAAAAGCCCTGGGCCAGTGTATTTTTTGTAACACTGTTTGAATGTCATCTTTTGTGTGATATTTTCCTTTATTATTATTATTTTTTTTTTACGGACACTTTATTTTTATTTAATAAATCCAAAAGCTGTGTGTACGTGAGCAAAAAATACATAACACTGCTCATGCTCTTACTGTATTACATTACATTACAGGCATTTAGCAGACGCATTTATCCAGAGCGATGTACAACATACCCAGGGCAGCCTGGGGAGCAGTTGGGGTTCGGTGCCTTGCTCAAGGGCACTTCAGCCATTCCTGCTGGTCTGAGGAACCTTTTAGTCCCTTAGCTGCTTCTCTAACCATTAGGCCCTGGCTTCCCCATGACTAGCCATAACATGTTCAAGCAACTCATGACAACTTCCATGACATGTTTATGATATTTTATTTCCATTTTCTGATGCACTGTTCCTGAAAACATTCTTCTAAATTTGACAATCAGACAGTGAGGTCAAACTGGAGGCGTATCAAGGACATATACACTCACTAAACACAACACAACGTTCACGAAACAGTGCTTGCCATTTTTTTGCCATTCCTGGAGATTAAAAAAGCTGGGATTGTTTACGTGCTGGGAGAAAACGAGTTTTTTTTTTCTTTCTTCATTCCTCCATCTCTCCATCTCTCTGTGCCTTAATGAGGACTCGAACCGGAGCGCTGTAAATCGCGTTGGGTGTGTGTGATGTATGCCGTAATTATCTGTTGATTTACACAATGGCCTCGGCGTAATGAGGCAGAGCCCGGAGCATACATCACTGTCTGAGCACACTGAGTGCATAACAAACCCGCTCGCTCTAACCTCTCCTCCCTCGCCTCTTCTGTCTTCTCTCTCCCCAACCATCATCCCTCCCTCCCTCCCTCCCTCCCTCTGTCTGCCTCAACACTTTTCTCTCCTCATTCCCTCTCTCTCTCGCGCGCGCACTCTGCGTCAGGGTTACACGACGTCAGTGAGTTTGTGGCCCAGTGCGATGTGTGTGTGTTTTTTATTTATTTATTCAGTGTGGAGTTGTTAGCACCCACACACTGCGTTTTAATTAATGTCACGTTGACCTGCAACACACACTCCGCCAGTTGGCAAAACAACTTAATGCCAAGCACTGTTCTACCTCATGCCATTACACAGAATGAGAGAGAGAGAGAGAGAGAGAGAGAGAGAGAGAGAGAGAGAATGTACACACAGCCTGGCCAAAAAAACAAAACAAAACATAAAGTCACAAACTCTACTATTTCGTTGGATGGCCTTTAGCTTTGATTACGGTGCGCAATCTCCGTGGAATTGTTTCAACAACCTTATCCAATGTCACGTTTATTTCCATACATAGTTACATTAATTTTTCACCGAGCTCTGGTCTTGATGACGAGAGCCTCCATAAAGTCAATGCATAAAGTCTAATCCAGTACATCCCAAAGACTTTCAGTAGTGAAGGGGTGAAGGTCAGGACTCTGTGGTGGTCAATTCATGTATGAAAGTGATTCCTCATGCTCTTGAACCATTCTTTCACACTTTTTAAAAGAAAATCCATTGATGTGAACCTGGTCGTTCAGTACATTCAGGTTGTCAGCTGAATTCAGTTTATTGCCCCATCACATTACTGAGTCTTGATCTGACCAACTGAAGCAACCCCAGATCATAACACCGCCTCCAAAGGCTTGTACAGTGGCCACTATACATGATGGATGCATTGCTTCATGTGCTTCCCTTCTTACCCTGACACACCCATCACGCTTGAATAGGGTCAATCTGGATTTATCAAACCATATGACCTTTTTCCACTACTCCAGAGTTCAATCTTTATGCTCCCTAGCAAATTGAAGCTTTTTCTCCTGATTAGTCTCACTAACAACTGGCTTTCTTCTGGCCACACAGCTGTTTAGTCCCAATCCTGTGAGTTCTCATCACATTGTGAGTGTGGAAATGCTCTTACTTACACTATTAAACACAGCCATGAGTTCTACTGTCCATTTTTTTTTTTATGATTCAACTTCACCAAGCATTTAAGTGATCTCTGATCATGCTCAGTCAAGAGTTGTTGTTTTTTTTTTCTGACCACATTTTTTCTGCAAACTTGATGGCTTTCTACTATCCTTCCAGGTTTTAATAATGCACTGGACAGTTCGTGATGCAATTCCCATCATTTGTTTCAGCAATCTCCTTAGTTGTTTTCTTTGCTTGATGCAGGCAATAATTTGACCCTTCTGAAACACTGAATCTTCATCATGACCACAGGATACATCTTCTGACATAGTTTTTAAAGAAATGAGAAGCTACTCACTGCATCAGTTCAGGTTTCAATATTTGTTACCAGCTGAAACATTAATCACTGCAGTAACTATCCAATCAAAGGCTCTTAAGCATCTCATCTCATTATCTCTAGACGCTTTATCCTGTTCTACAGGGTCGCAGGCAAGCTGGATCCTATCCCAGCTGACTATGGGCGAAAGGCGGGGTACACCCTGGACAAGTCGCCAGGTCATCACAGGGCTGACACATAGACACAGACAACCATTCACACTCACATTCACACCTATGGTCAATTTAGAGTCACCAGTTAACCCAACCTGCATGTCTTTGGACTGTGGGGGAAACCGGAGCACCCGGAGGAAACCCACATGGACACGGGGAGAACATGCAAACTCCACACAGAAAGGCCCTCGCCGGCCACGGGGCTCGAACCCGGACCTTCTTGCTGTGAGGTGACAGCGCTAACCACTACACCACCATGCTGCCCGCTCTTAAGCTTTTGTTTATTTAAAACCAAATGGCAACTTTTTTTATGGCCAGGCAGTGTACATAAAAATATCTAGCTTGCTCTTTATTCTCTTTCAATATGAAAACATGTGGTAAAGAAGGAAAGAAGGAAGGAACAGAGAAAGTAAGTGGGTAGATTGATGGAGGGATGGATGCATGGATGGATGGATGAAAAGAAACATAAGGATAGTGTAACTCGGAAACAGGAGCCAGTGGGATTAGGAACACTGAAACTAGGAAGGGATAAAGTAAGGAGCCATTTGTGAATGAGAATGAAAGGGGTCTTTCCATCCATTCCCTGTCATCCAAGACCTGTTGGTGACACTATGAAATCTTTCCAGATAGTTCGGTCAAGCATGGCAGACAGGAGATCTTCATTTTGCAGGCCAACATTTTCCTCAATCAGTTTCTTAAGGGTCAGCAATGGCCGACCATGTCTTCGTTTGTTATCTGGTTACCATAGAAGGACCTTGGCAGTCATCTCATCATGGCACATCACATGGCCGGAAAGGGCCAGATGGCGGTTACGAATGACCAATGAGATCTGTGGTAGGCCACCACAGAGTTGTTTGTTGGTGGTGTGGCTCTTCCAAGAAACATTCAGGGCAGCACAAAGGAGGTGAGTGTAGTTTCCGTCAAGCTTTTTACTCAGGGTTTTGTTAATGTCCATGACTGGGACCCAGAGAGCAAGATAGACTCAACACATAACTTGAAGACTCAGAACTTAGTTTAAGGGCTCTTAAAATGAGGAAATAAAGACACTGGAGACATGGGAAACTTCTCCAGGTCCTTTTTATCTTCTTTTTATTCAGAGTAACACATGTATACTCCTATCACACAGTTGTTAACGTATCTTTTTTTGTCATACGCTCTTCTGTTCCGTGCACGTGTTCTGTGCTCTATTCTCTATGTTCTATCTTGATATATAGGATACTAATTTGTCATATTCTATTTTCTCCTAAATGACCCTACTCTACCCTATTCTATTCTCTATTTCTATCCATAATGCATTATACTGTCATTCTTAGTCCTGGGTATGACTTTAAACTGCAACCGGTGGTGAGTCTCAGGTCCAGGAGGATTTGAGTATTGGGGAAAGTGGAGTTACCCCTTAATCACCATTGCTCCCAGGTCTGCTCTGATCCGGAGTGGTAGCACCTACCTGGGTTCCAACTATGGATTTAATAGTACATCACCAATAAGGTGCTGGCAGCAGGGCACTTCTCGGTGCAGTGTGGCAGAGGAGCCCAACAGGGTCAATGGTGCACCATCTGATGGCATGCGGAAGAGCCACTCAAATGGCCAATGGATGGCATCACTCAGCATGTCAGTTGTTACTGCAGGGCAACTTCCATACCCGTCAGGTCTGTGGCACTTTTGTGCACCACTTGGCATCAGGTCTGGAGGTCCAAAGAGACAACACGATGGAGGCACGACATCACTTGTCTTACCTTACTGTGCAACGCGCTTCATTAGGAAAGGAGAATAAGTCTGGTGCGCTCTGATGTGGGCCTCGTGGCACGTCTGCATTTCTGCGCATCCTAATGAAACAGTCATCATCACTAGTGATGGACAACCGCTGCGGACGAGAGTATCTTATCAGTAGAAATAGACAGAACAGTGTACTGCTCACAGAAAATCAGAATGGGGTACTGCTGTCAGCCAATCCTTGATTTGCAAGTGACGTCAAAGCAAAATAGAAACCTGGATGTCGGCCATGTTGGTGGATATACAAATGTGGGGTCAAGCGACATTCCATACAAAACATAGTCATGCGTGCGCAACTCTCTTTGTTTTTCCACTGCTTTAAGCGCTCTTTTAGCTATGCCATATCTTTGTGCTGTATATGGTTGTGGTCACAACAGTACTCGTGACCATGGCACGTTCTGATTTTTTAGAATTCTGTCCGTGATTCAGAAAGAGGGCGAGGAAACTCTGAGGCTTAGTACGGAGAGAAGACAAGCATGGCTGAACAACATTGGCAGTGCTGATCTAACAGAGACTAAAACCAAAACAGCTCATGTTTGCAGTAATCATTTTATCTCAGGTGAGATTCAAAAGCTTCCTCGATAATATCATGGAAGAATTTTATTTCGTGTTAAAATTTTGCTATAAATGAGCGTTCTCTTGCCATGGTTCACTCAGTCGTTGTTATCATTTTAACACGTGTATTACCGTTTCACTTCTAGAAGCGCCAGCAAAATTATATTATAGAAACAATCCAGACTGGGCACCCACTCAGAAAAGGGGTTATATTTCATCCAAGGTCGGACTTGATTCTGCAGCAGCTGAATGACACCAAAGAGCTCAAAGGAGGAGGAAGACAGGTGAATTTGTGGAATGTGGTATCTCGCCCATGGAGTTCCAAGACATCCAAGACACCATGGTTAAAGCTGAGAAATTAATATCAGGTCAGCTAATTTTGAATGAAACAAAGTAATATTATTTTGAAACTTCTATAAATTTAAGATTTCCAAACTGGGTACTCGATGGTCAGTAGAAGCGCCTTATCCTCAGAAAAATCTGACTTTTTAAATAATATAGGTCAAAACTCACACATATCTTCTCTTTGTATCGAATCTTCACTCGATCGTTGAAATAGTGGTAATACTGAGAAAATTCAGCATTGTTTCCAGACACGCTTTCAGCGGCTGCCATCCTAGTTGCTTTGTATATCCACCATCATGGCGGACGTTCATGACGTAGCACATTTTGATCGCATGACTGCAAGTCATCTATAGGAACACTGTACCGCTCTCAACCAATCATAATACTGTGCAGGTCTCAGCCAATCACAACACTTTATACTGGGCTGGTATCAGTGAATCATTGTGAGAAAGCAGTGGATGAGGTGTTATAAGTGTTAATCAACCTAAATACACTCAGTACTTTGGCATTTCCCTCTTCCAGAGATGGTTAATGTGAGGTACAGAAGAGACGTCCTCGTAATAACGTAATAACATGATGACATCTCAAGACAAACTGACATTATCATTTCCCTTTCAGCACACACATGAATATCATTCCACACTACTGAATAACTGAATAGAGGGTGATGCAGGCAGATATGAACCTTATGTGTGTGGGTGTATGGGGGGTTGTGAAGTGAGGTGGACAAGTCTCATCTCATCTCATTATCTCTAGCCGCTTTATCCTTCTACAGGGTCGCAGGCAAGCTGGAGCCTATCCCAGCTGACTACGGGCGAAAGGCGGGGTACACCCTGGACAAGTCGCCAGGTCATCACAGGGCCGACACATAGACACAGACAACCATTCACACTCACATTCACACCTACGGTCAATTTAGAGTCACCAGTTAACCTAACCTGCATGTCTTTGGACTGTGGGGGAAACCGGAGCACCCGGAGGAAACCCACGCGGACACGGGGAGAACATGCAAACTCCGCACAGAAAGGCCCTCGCCGGCCACGGGGCTCGAACCCGGACCTTCTTGCTGTGAGGCGACAGCGCTAACCACTACACCACCGTGCCACCCCTGAGGTGGACAAGTTTTTCACATTAATATTTATGACAATGGGAGGGCCACACAAGGATAGTAAAACAAATATGTGTGTATGTTTTTCACCA
Source organism: Neoarius graeffei (assembly GCF_027579695.1). NCBI lineage: Eukaryota > Metazoa > Chordata > Actinopteri > Siluriformes > Ariidae > Neoarius > Neoarius graeffei. The sequence goes on from NC_083572.1 coordinate 98,939,707, forward strand.
ACATAATTAGGACATTTTTGGGAAGGGATAGGGTTAGTACAGTTTTCATATATATATATATATATATATATATATATATATATATATATATATATATATATAATAGATGCTGGAATAAAAGAGAAGGGAAAAAAGGTAGAACATTTTTTTGTCACATTGCACTGCTCTTATTTAAAGGCTTGACACTTCTGTGTGTGTGTGTGTGTGTGTGTGTGTGTGTGTGTGTGTGTGTGTGTGTCAGTGAATGAAAATACAAACACGTCTGGCTGTGTGAATCAGTGAGTCACGATGCAAGGCCACTGATTAAAGCCTGGATTGTGTCGGATAATTAATTTGATGGCTGCTCTTCTCTCCGTCCTCTGCAGATAACGAGGAGAAACTCTGTGCTAAAGATGCCACACACTCCGAGCACTTCTTCGAAATGAGGTTCAACATACCTGGTGAACTCTCATGCCCTGCTCATAAGCGAGCTTTAAATGATGAGCGTCTTCAAGGACCAAAAGCAAATAAATCCATACTGTAATTCTTGCTGAAACACAGAAGGGGGGAGAGAGAGAGAGAGAGAGAGAGAGAGAGAGAGACCAGACAGATGGACGGACAGACAAGGGGCAAGAGAGAAAATGATGGAATAAAAAAGACAATAAGATTTAGGTGAGATAGATAGATAGATAGATAGATAGATAGATAGATAGATAGATAGATAGATAGATAGATAGATAGATAGATAGATACTCGGGTATCTGCTTTTTAAAAATATTTTAAATCTCTATCATACATCCACAACAAATACAATAATAAACAAATGAATGCATAAATAAATAGTTTATATTATCATGCTTGTATTCAAGCTCCATTACCCTTTTTTAAAAGTTTTTTTAATCAATCAGTTAACATCTTATTCACTTGTCAGAATGTTGTAGCTGGCTTTAAATGTCAGACCCCTGAAGCTTTCCTGTGGAATTACTATGGGTTGTGGGATTCGAACCCACAACCATCTGTTCACCGGATGGCTGTGGGATTCAAACCCACAACCATCTGTTCACTAGAGCACAGTGTTACACGGCAAGCTCCCAGTCCCCTCGTTTTGTGTGATTATTGTTAAAAGGAATCGTACGGGCATATTAGGCGTGTGATGAATGCGTATCCCGCCGCGTTAATAGTTTAAAGCTCAGTAAAATCAATCGACGCATTATCCCCTCCGTCTCTGGAGATCAGTGCGCAGCCTTTAATATATCGCATTCATAAGCCGCCTTTCTCCTCCTTCTCCTGTCACTGACTTGCAGAGGCACAGTTTCTCCCTCTCTCTCTCCCTCCCTCTCTTTCACATGTCTCTGTCTCCCTCTGTCTAGATTTACACCTATCTATTAGTCTATCGAAGGTATCACCCTTTCTTGACTTCACTCGTTCTAGATTGACCTCTTTCCAACTCTTTCTGACTCATCTCTCTATATATCTACAATAAACACTTTATTTGGAGTATCTGTACACCTGGCACATCATTCATGCAATTATCCAATCAGCCAGTCATGTGGCAGCAGTGCGGTGCATAAAATCATGTAGATATGTAAAATCATGTAAGATCTGCACTTAATATTCATATATAAAAAAAACAAAACAAAAAAAAAACACAAGTCCCTGTGGGACTTCCAGATACAGATGGACAAACTGGTAATGGCTAACCAACCGGACACAGTAGTGGTAGACAGACGGAAGAACAAGGCTGTGGTGATAGATGTAGCAATACCAAGTGATAATAACATCAAGAAAAAGGGTGGTAGAAATGGGCAACTGGACTTGCTTGAAGATTCTTGAAAACATTTCACCTCTCGTCCAAAAGGCTTCCTCAGTTCTGTCTGACTAATAGGGAGTATCAGATATTTATCCTTTCCTGGATCAGAATCAGAATCAGAATTCTGATGACCAGCTCATCTAAGGTGTCATTGAGGCATCATGTTGGTGTGGGTCACTGGAGGCTGGGTGTGAACGGCCTCCAGTGACCCACACCAACATGATGCCTCAGTGACACCTTAGATGAGCTGGTCATCAGAATTCTGATTCTGATCCAGGAGAGGATAAATATCTGATACTCCCTATTAGTCAGACAGAACTGAGGAAGCCTTTTGGACAAGAGGTGAAACGTTTTCAAGAATCTTCAAGCAAGTCCAGTTGCCCATTTCTACCACCCACAGTTTACTATGACCTGGATGATTAAGAATCTTCACAGACATCAAGAAAAAGGAACTTGAGAAGCTCAAGAAGTATCAAGGGCTGAAAGAAGAGCAAGAAAAGATGTGGAAGATGAAGACAACAGTGATCCCCGTGGTGATAGGAGCCCTCGGTGCAGTGACCCCCAAACTGGGAGATCCCAGGAACAACATCTGAGATCTCTGTCCAGAAAAGTGCAGTCCTTGGAATAGTTAAAATACCGCACAGGACCCTCAAACTCCCAGGCCTCTGGTAGAGGACCTGAGCTTGAGGGGAAAAAATACCGCCCAAAAGGAGGGGCGATTGGGGATTTTTTTTTTTGCTTGTTTATAGAAAGGTGTAAAAACAAATAAACAAACCAACACCCAATAAGTATCACATCTGCATAATGAATTGTGAACGAGACAGGTCTGATCTCAAAGAACAACAGTAAATCAAATAACTACTCTTGACAAACATGGTGAGCAGAAGAGCATGTCCGAATGAACAATATGCTGAAACCTGAGGCAGATCAGATACAGCATTATGTATCACTCCTGTCAGCTTAAAACAGAAATTGGAGGCTACAGTGAGCACAAATTCAATGTCACATAATCTATTCTTCTGTACTTCCAATCTGTAATTGTCCAAAAGGTGATACAAACTTCTTCCCTTTCTATCTCTCACTCGAAATCTCTCTCTACTTTGGCATTGCGGATGAATGTAAAGGTGAAATTACGGTAAAGAGAAATAAATAGCAGATATACGGTACGGTATGTACTGTAGATGCTGTGGAAGGAAAGAGGCGAGAGTGTTGGGGGAGATTTGCTGAGTGTCATTAGATAAAGGTGAGAGGGTAGAGAGTTATACTGAGACACTGTGAGACAGGGAGGCATGAAAAACATCTGGGAGAGAGGAGACAGGTGAAGTGAGAGGCATCAAGAGTTGAACCGAGACAACTGACGGAGATAATTAGATAGCACTTTATCTGAAGGTCCTTCCGAGTTATTGTCATATTCACAAGGGCTTTGAACAGTGAGATTCTTATTGTGCACACTCTTTATGGGTGCTACAGTAGAGAACAGAGAAAAGATACTGTAATAATAATAATAATAATAATAATAATAGGAAGAAGAAGAAAAATGATTAAAAATAACAACATTCAGCATGTTCACACACACACTAATATTCCAGGATTATTCCATATAAGACAATATTCGGGATTTGAGACGGGTCATGTTCACTCTAAAAAATGGTTCTTCAGCCCAGTAGAAATTCCTCATTAAAAAAAAAGAAATTTTACCTAAAATGCTGTTATCTGAACTTGGCTCAATTAAAAGAATAAGTACAGCTCATTATTTTGTGTGTTAAGTGTCTTTATGATTTTGCATAAACCTTGTCTATAATTTTTAATCAATACCTACGTTCAGGAGATTTGGGAACACTAAACGAAATATTTCGAGATCTTCTGACACCACACCATTACAGACCGTACTCTGTCAACTTCAAAGCATTTGGACCGTTTGCCACGACACCGAAAGGAAGAATTGCATCGGTAAGAGCACATCAGACTGTTAATTTTTATGTGTTTACAGTTATAAAGGTTTTTGTTAGCTTGTTTTTCAAACAATTGACATGTAATGTTTTACAGGGTGTTGCTTATCTACATCCAAACGTGTTTTGACTGCAAGGCTGGCTTGGCAGGGAACATGAGGCTAGCAAAGTGGAGCTAGCACTGATAAATTAGCAAATCAAAGTGGGGTCAGTTTTTCAAATCATTAATTCAGTCTTTTACCAGAGATGTTCTTAAAGGGGAACTGAAATCATTTTTAAACTTGCTTTATTTCTTAATTAATGTGTTATTCAATTACGTTTTCGGTTTTATTAACCTATCCTGACTCATATTGGCGTATTATACAGTATAACACTTATCAGCCTTTTCAGTTTTAAGAAATGTTGAATGTAGCTTGTTTGGCCCACGGCAGGTGTCGCTTATCCACACGATCTTCACGAGACTTGTGCGAGACTTCAAACGTGGTGTCAGCACCGCCATTTTGAAAACTGTTTACACAGCAGTTCGATCGCCATATCATTCCAATTTAGATTAATTTAGAGATTTGCCAGCTTCATCAGTGATGGAGATTATTCCATACGACTTCGAACCAGGGCGGCACGGTGGTGTAGTGGTTAGTGCTGTTGCCTCACAGCAAGAAGGTCCGGGTTCGAGCCCTGTGGCCAACGAGGGCCTTTCTGTGCGGAGTTTGCATGTTCTCCCCACATCTGTGGGTTTTCTCTGGGTGTTCCAGTTTCCCTCACAGTCCAAAGACATGCAGGTTAGGTTAACTGGTGACTCTAAATTGAGCGTAGGTGTGAATGTGAGTGTGAATGGTTGTCTGTGTCTATGTTTCAGCCCTGTGATGACCTGGCGACTTGTCCAGGGTGTACCCCGCCTTTCAGCTGGGATAGGCTCCAGCTTGCCTGCGACCCTGTAGAACAGGATAAAGCGGCTAGAGATAATGAGATGAGACTTCGAACCAATGTGGAGTAGAGAAGAGTTGGAAAGACGACAGGATAAGGACGAGTCCGTCGCGCTGGTATTTACGTCATTACTGTCACACAATTAAAATGTCCCAGATCAGGCAGCTGGTGGGTTTTCAAAATAATAAATGCATGCATGTATTTTTGTGATAAATGCATATTAAACTGAGCGCATTTCCCACATAATCCTCACTAAGGTTTTGGACAGCACTACAAAATGGCGTCCCCACTATATAGTTCCCTATATAGTGAGTAGGGAGCGATTTCAGACACAGGGAAAACTTCCAGCTTGATTATGTCAGCATTCAAAGGAGGGCACGTATGCATCTTTTGACGATGTTGGCAGATGTTAGTCACTTTGATTTCTGCTGTACGTTTTACTTCCATCCTACGATGTCTCGCACAGGTCTCAACAAATCTCGTTTACGGCCATTGCTTTGACATATGGACTGATATATATTACATAGCATATTTCAAACACTCATAACTTGCTATAGCAGTGGCAAAATAGCTATCAAAAATGCATTCCTATATTTAATAAAATGAGATAAATAGAATTTTGATAATAAAAAAAATTGCCTTCAGTTCCCCTTTGAATATGAATGTGTTAGAACTTCTCGGGTTTTTATTTGTTACCTCACCCGGTACGGAGTCCACCGGGGACAAGGAATTGTTTTCAGTCGGGTTTCTTTGTTTCTTTGTTTATTTGTTAACGATATTACGGGAAAACGACTGGACCAATCTTCATGAAACTTTCAGGATAGATGGGCAATGGTCTCAAATAGAACCTCCAACATTTTGAGGGTCATCCGGTCAAGGTCACCAGAAAGGTCAAAATTGTTTTTGTTGTGGCTACTGCCTCATATAGAGGTGCTAGCCACTACATCATCGTGCTGTAAGAATGTAAGAGTGTAACAATCGCGCACTGTGCATGCGCATACACGTGAACTGATTAAAATGGCCGGTGAGTGTATACAATTCAGTTCACCATTTGAAATAAACAGACTAGACTAAAGAAATCGCTTTCAGACATGTTTATGCTTATTACAGAGGGAAAGTGTGTTCCACTGAGCTCTAGCGCCGGGCCATTTCCGGGAAATAAGAGTTTGGGTCATGGCGGCAGTGTGTATATGTCAGCCTCGGTTCAGAGTTTTCAGTTTCGAAAACTATAAGAGGTAAGAGTAAAATAATATAAAGTACAGACACTTGGTATATTTTACTTCTGTGATTTTTAAATTGTTCATTTTTGGATTACGCTTCATTTCCGTGGCTACTGCCTCATTGAGTAAATATATATGCTATATTTACTGTATGGACATGGGATCAAAAAACTATTTTATTTATAAGCAGTAGCCACCCATAGGGTACCTTTTTTTTTTTTTTTTTGCGATATCTTCCTTCATATTCATCATAACTGCTACCGGGCGAGGTTTATTTTGCCTTGTAACACTTGTTTATATCGTGAAGTTGGTCACTGATGTAAGTTTGCACCTTTTCTAGTTAACAGTACCTACCGTTGATCTAGTTTTCTGGACATGATGATCTGAAAGTTCTCATCTCATCTCATTATCTATAGCCACTTTATCCTTCTACAGGGTCGCAGGCAAGCTGGAGCCTATCCCAGCTGACTACGGGCGAAAGGCGGGGTACACCCTGGACAAGTCGCCAGGTCATCACAGGGCTGACACATAGACACAGACAACCATTCACACTCACATTCACACCTACGCTCAATTTAGAGTCACCAGTTAACCTAACCTGCATGTCTTTGAACTGTGGGGGAAACCGGAGCACCCGGAGGAAACCCACGCGGACACGGGGAGAACATGCAAACTCCACACAGAAAGGCCCTCGCCGGCCACGGGGCTCGAACCCGGACCTTCTTGCTGTGAGGCGACAGCGCTAACCACTACACCACCGTGCCGCCCTGATCTGAAAGTTCTGTTATTATATAGTGATTGTTCATTTATTTGTCATATAAGAAAATCTGTGTGCTATAGATTTTCACTGTGGCAGAAGTAGCGATAGTAGTAATAGTAGTTTTCGTAGTGGTAATGTTTAATTAAGATAATTCCACTATACAACTTAAAATATTAAGAAAGTCTAAATGAAACAGCTTAATTTTACTGGCTGGAGAAATCTATATTTTTAAGTAAAGACATGAAGTGAAATTCAGATTTTTTTTTAAGTCAGTTTAATTTTTATGTGTAAAAATGGCCCAAAATTTATGCATTTTCTACATAAAATTATGAATGCAAAAATGTTGCACAAATTTTTTTAAGCAAAATCAGCCCATCATTTTTTTTACAGTTTAAACAGCATATTCCAAATTTGGCCTTATTCCGATTTCAGTATTTTCTGATTAAAACATGGGATATGCCGATATTATTCGAGTTTTAGGAGCACTCTTTGGACATGTACACATGACGTTCGGAACCTGTGTCTCAGCTGCGGGTTTTAACAGCAGTTTAAGACGCGCAACCTCTTGCCTGTTTACGGTCTGTTCTGTGTGTTGTACACAAACCAACATAGGGGCATTTTACATTAAACAGAGGACGCATGGCTGCATGTAAACAGGAATATAAGTGGAATATTTCTTTTCTTTTCTTTTTTTTGCAATAAGACCAAAAAGTGGAATATTTTGTGCATGAAAATGTAGAGCCTGTTGTGAAAGCACAGAATGATGCCATAGATACAACAAACTGCTGTTAAAACCCGGAGCTGAGACACAGGTTCCGAATGTCATGTGTACATATCCAAAGAGTGCTCCTAAAACTCGAATAATATCGGCATATCCCATGTCTTAATCAGAAAATACTGAAATCGGAATATGCTGTTTACACTGTAAAAAATGATGGGCTGATTTTGCTTAAAAAATTAGTGCAACATTTTTGCATTCATAATTTTATGTAGAAAATGCATAAATTTTTGGGCACGGTGGTGTAGTGGTTAGCACGGTCACCTCACAGCAAGAAGGCTCTAGGTTCGAACCCAGCGGCCAGCAAGGGCCTTTCTGTGTGGAGTTTGCATGTTCTCCCCGTGTCTGCGTGGGTTTCCTCCGGGTGCTCCGGTTTCCCCCACAGTCCAAAGACCTGTGATTAGGTTAATATGGGACGGCCTTGGGCTGAGGTGCCCTTGAGTGAGGCACCTAACTCCCAACTGCTCCCCGGGCGCTGTTAGCATGGCTGCCCACTGCTCTGGGTATGTGTGTGTGCTCGTTGCTCACATGTGTGTGCATGTGTGTGTTCACTGCTTCAGACGGGTTAAATGCAGAGAGGCAATTTCACAAGTATGTGATGAATAAAGACGTGCTTTCTTCTTTGACTTCTGCATTATTATTAGGGCCCGAGCCCTATGGGCGAAGGCCCTATTGTTCTTGTAAGAGTTCACTATTATTATTCTTCCGTCTTCTTCTTCTTCTTCTTTATTTTTCTCCGCTGTTGGGCCATTTTCGGGGCGCTTGCCATGTGCGAAAACGCACGAAATTTGGCACCACTTCCGAGAATTGCCACCGCTACTCAGAACCAAAAGCCCAAACTTGGCCGGGGCTCAGGGCCTCTATAGCGCCCCCTAAGTCGTTGTGATTTTGGCCTCCCGCATTAAGGTGCCTGGTTGCCATATAGTTTGTAGTACTGGCATGCCCTTTGGTACGCATATGTATCTCACTAAGCCGAACAAAAATGTATTGCCAATGCATTAGCCACGCCCAACAGGAAGTGAGGTAATTTCACTTTTGTGCGAAATGCATGGCCACGAAGACGGCGCAACTCCTCCTAGACCGTTCATAGGAATGTCACCAAAATTGATACACATCATCTACAGACATGGCTGACAAAAGTTACTAAATACGTTTCACGTAGGATACACCGTTCAGAAGTTATACGTCAATCAATTTTCACTTCAAAATTTTGCATGCTAAAAAATTCATAACAAATCTTCTAATTGCTCAAAACTGCTCATACTTCACACGCTAATCACTCATTGGGCTTCTGACATGTTACCCAATTTCTGTGATATTTCGCCACTGGGGGCGCTATTTTTGGGCAGAAAATCCAATCTTTCCTCAAATTTGGTCAAACTTCACGGCCACCCTCTTACTACCTCCCATGTCATGTATACCACATTTTGGGAATTTTCGTCCATGGGGGGCGCTGTTTTTGGCCGACGCAATTTCTCCAAAATGGGTTTTTGGTTAATAATTCCATAATGCTTTTCCTTCACACCACTACCTTGTGATAGTACGTTGCTGTTGTAGACACTTATTTTTCAAACTCATGATCGCTCATGTACAGCATAGCGCCACCTACTGACATGGGAAAAACCAAAAAATTTATTCTTCAAAAATCTATATCTCATCTTCTATTTACTCAATTTTCATCACACTTCATACGCAAACTCTTCATAGCTCTCCTGACATATACGCCAAATTTTGTGCACTTTCGCCCCTGGGGGTGCTGGTTATGGCAGAAATGATATTGCAGCTTCTGATTTGTCAACCTTGGCAAGCAAACTCTTTACAAGACCCTTATTGGGGCGCTTGCCATGGTCGACAACGCTCGAACTTTGGCTCCTTTTTCTTAGACTGCCACCGCTACTGAGAACCAGAAGCCCAGATCCAGGCAGGCCTCAGGGCCTCTATAGCGCCCCCTAACGTGTTGTGATTTTTGCCTCTCGCTTTAAGGTGCCTGGTTGCCATGTAGTTTGTAGTAGTGGCATGCCCTTTGGTACGCATATGTATCTCACCAAGCCGGACAAAAATGTAATGCCAATGCATTAGCCACGCCCTACAGGAAGTGAGGTAATTTCACTTTTGTGCGAAATGCATGGCCACGAAGACGGCGCAACTCCTCCTAGACCGTTCATAGGAACGTCACCAAAATTGATACACATCATCTACAGACATGGCTGACAAAAGTTGCTAAATACGTTTCACATAGGGTACACCGTTCAGAAGTTATACGTCAATCAATTTTCAATGCAGAATTTTACATGCTTAAAAGTTCATAACAAATCTTCTTATTGCTCAACACTGCTCATACTTCACACGCAAATCACTCATTGGGCTTCTGACATGTGACCCAATTTCTGTGCTGTTTCGCCACTGAAGGCGCTATTTTTGGGCTAAAAATCCAATCTTTCCTCAAATTTGGTCAAACTTCACGGCCACCCTCTTACTACCTCCCATGTCATGTATACCACATTTTGGGAATTTTTGTCCATGGGGGGCGCTGTTTTTGGCCCACGCAATTGCTCCAAAACGGGTTTTTGGTTAATAATTCCATAATGCTTTTCCTTCACACCACTACCTTGTGATTGTACGTTGCTGTTGTAGACACTTATTTTTCCAACTCATAATCGCTCATGTACAGCATAGCGCCACCTACTGACATGGGAAAAACCAAAAAATTTATTCTTCAAAATTCTATATCTCATCTTCTATTTACTCAATTGTCATCAGACTTCACACACAAACTCTTCATAGCTCACCTGACATATACGCCAAATTTTGTGCACTTTCGCCCCTGGGGGTGCTGATTATTGCAAAAATGATATTGCAGCTTCTGATTTGTCAAACTTGGCAGGCAAACTCTTTTCAAGACCCTTATTGAGGCGCTTGCCATGGTCGACAACGCACGAAGTGCGAGACCCTATTGTTGCCATGTGTCCAATTCTGTGCTTTGTCGCCATTGTGGGAGTAATGTCTCTTGCCGCAGAAGCTGTGGAAGGTTTTTCGCAGGGACGCATGCCCCCGCCCCCCTTGGCCGCTGGCGCGAGGGCCCGTCGAGGCCGCTTGCGGCTTTAATTATTATTATTATTATTATTATTATTATTATTATTATTAATGTATTTATTTATACATACATAAGATTATATCTTGATAAGTTGTGAGTATGTAGCTCAGTGAACTTCTAGTTTAGGTCTGAGGAAATGTATACGACTCTGCCATGCCTTTTTTTTTTCAGGGGGTTGGGTGTTGTAGTTGTTGGTTTTCTAAAAGAAATGAATGCAGGGCAGTGCATATCAAACCTAGTGTAACCAGAACTGTGAGTAAACTCACTATAGAATACCCCCACCCCTGCTCACAAGCCTGTCATTATATATTGCCATATGTAAGGGAATAAGTTAAATTATCTCCCCTCTGAAACACCGGACCAGGATTATTTTCCTTCATGCGAATCTTCAGGTGGTATACTGCAATTGTGTAAAGTTTCATCAAAAGCCATCAAACCATTTAGGAGGAGTTGCACTTACAAGACACACAGACGGACGGGCGGACGGACGGACAGACAGACAGACAGGGTGATTCCTATATACCACCCCCAAACTTTGTTTGCAGGGGGTATGATAACTGCCCTTACGAAAATCTACCATGGTTTACTATGGTTTTACCATGGTTTTTATGTAGTAACCATGATTCTACTATGGTATCTCATGGTTATTCTAAGTACTATTAACCAACCATAGTATTACTATGGTTCATCCATGGTAGTAACCATGGTTCTACTATGGCATTTCATGGTGATTCTAAGTACTATGAACCAACCATAGTATTACTATGGTTCATCCATGGTAGTAACCATGGTTCTACTATGGTATTTCATGGTGATTCTAAGTACTATGAACCAACCATAGTATTACTATGGATTATCCATAGTACTGCAGTAGCTGTGGTAGCATCATAGTTATATGTGTAATAGGTCATAGTAACTATGAAATTAGTTTAAAAAAATAGTTTAAAAAACCTATGGTCATGAGCTTTGGGTAATGACCGAAAGGACAAGATCGCGGATACAAGCGGCCAAAATGAGTTTCCTTCGCAGGGTGGCTGGGCGCTCCCTTAGAGATAGGGTGAGAAGCACAGTCACTCGGGAGGAGCTCGGAGTAGAGCCGCTGCTGCTCCACATCGAGAGGAAAAAGTGATAGTATGGTTTTTAAAAGGATGCACTAACTGTAGTATTACCATGCTTTCGTCCAACAGTCAATGCTGTAGAGAAGGATCTCGATTAACAGCCCAGATACATTAACATTTACTTAGAACCTAAAAATTTAAGTGAACATTGAGGTAAAATGCATATAGTACATCCTAAACAACAACAACAACAATAATATTACACTCTAAAAATACTGGGTCAAAAATAACTCAAATTTAACCCAACCACTGGGCTAATATTGCACGAACTCAACACTAGGTCATCTTGTTGTTTGCTCTGTGAATTATTGTACCCTAAGGCTGCTGGGCCATAGAAGGTTCACGCTGCATGCTGCACACTACACGCTACACGCGTGTAAAGAAAAGTGGACAAACGTAGCATGACTTGCTCTGGGCCATAGAACGGCATTCACGTTGCACGCTGCACGCTGCACACTTCACGCGTGAAGCGTGAAATGAACATGCACACTTTTTTCTAGGCGTGAAGATGGAAATTCCAGTCAATGCATGCGGTCACCGCCGCGCCAGCCAATCAGAACGGGTCTAGGGAGATAACTCTATGCTTTCAGGGGAAAACTTCAGAAAAAATATAATTGAATGGTATAATTGAAAAATAGTTCTTCATCGGGATTGTCAAGCAGATTATAGAATGTTCGGTGAAATTCACCACGGGTTTCTCTCAGAAGGAAGTGTTCTCGGCTCCAAGTTCTGTTCCTTTTTCTCTTCCTCTGTCTCAGTAAAAGCAGAATGAGGCAATCGTCGTCATCCGAAGAGTCCATATTGTTGGTTACTCGGTCAAAGTAGAACAGACGCAACACGTGAACATCCAAGCATGAAGTTTAATGGCCCAGGGTCCGGTTCTTCACGTGAACGTGTAGCGTGCAGCATGCAGCGTGCAGCGTGAACCTTCTATGGCCCAGCAGCCTAACGGTGGTGTAGTGGTTAGCGCTGTCGCCTCACAGCAAGAAGGTCCAGGTTCGAGCCCCGTGGCCAGCGAGGGCCTTTCTGTGCAGAGTTTGCATGTTGTCCGCGTGGGTTTCCTCCGGGTGCTCCGGTTTCCCTCACAGTCCAAAGACATGCAGGTTAGGTTAACTGGTGACTCTAAATTGACCGTAGGTGTGAATGGTTGTCTGTGTCTATGTGTCAGCCCTGTGATGGCCTGGCGACTTGTCCAGGGTGTACCCCACCTTTCACCCGTAGTCAGTTGGGATAGGCTCCAGCTTGCCTGTGACCCTGTAGAACAGGATAAAGCGGCTAGAGATAATGAGATGAGATTATTGTAGCCTACTTTTGAAACTTGAATAAGAAAACCATGGCTTAAAAAGCATGGTTTGGTTGAAAAAAAAAACATGGTTTATGGCAAAGATTATACCATAGTGAAACCATGGGTAAATCATGGTTAAACCATAGTCATGAACCATGCTTTTCATGGTTACCCAAAAAAACCATGAAAACCATGAATAACTATAAACCATGGTAAAACCATGGTTAGTTTTCGTAAGGGATATGTCATTGTTCAAACAGCTGCCATGTACACAGCACTAGACCGAGAGATACACGGCATAGATACTGATTGATACTGTTTGAATTAAACTCGAAATTCAATTCAATTCAACTTTATTATCATATGTACTCGAGACAGTGTCACACACGACAATGGAATTCTTATTCTGTGAGTCCTCCAGTAACATAACCTAAACAGGAATAAAGACATTAAAAACAAGAGAAAGTAATTGCAAATTAAATAATAAAGTAATTAAAATACAGAAATTAAGGAGATATCAAATAATGAAAAAAAAAAAAAAAACAAGGACAAAATAAATAGGTAGTCCAGTGCAAACTCTACAGGACTGGGGGTGGGGGGTGTTTGTTATATTCTCATATTTTGAGGAAATTTTATTTTTTATTTTTGCACTGTAGTCCATAATTATCAAAATTAAAACGGACATTTGAGCTTCCGTGTAATGACTCTACAATGTATTACATTTCAACTGATGGACAATATTGAACTTCTTCATGACATCCTAATTTTCCGACATGCGCCTGTATACTGTATATCATGGTTGCTCTTTAAAAAAATGACTCCCACGTCATCATGTTTGGGTTTCTGCACCCCTCGTGTTATCATTTGGTTCATTTCCCTGATTCTATTATCGTGTTCTTTATTTTCTACTGAATGTAATTTGTATATTTATAATAAAGTGAAGTCTTATTGTGTAAAGTCAGAGCCTTATTCTCTTATTCTCTTGTTTCCAAGGTCCTGCTTTAAACACAAGCCAATTAACACCATTTACAATAATGGATTGTTGCAGTTTAACCCTGTGTGCTTGTGTTTTGACCCCTGCTCTGGACAATGGCAATGATCTCTGGAAAAGCCTGAATGAACTACATGCTGAGTGTACACATTTGCACCATGCCTCATTGCACTGCACTTTACACTGAGATAATATACTCAGAAATAAATAGCACTTCTCTTTGTCGCTGGTGTGGTACTGTCAAGGGTACATCATTTCATCATACCTTTAGCATGTAAGTATTTTATACCTTTAAAAACGACTTAAGATAAGTAAGTGGACCTTAAGAATGAATGTACTTTGAAGATAAAGTAAAAAGGCCAGATAGGATTTGATGAGATGTTTTTTACAGTCTTAACCTGTCCAGTTTTCATAGGACTGCACCCACTATAGCCTCAGATTCCTGTTCTTGGCTGACAGGAGTGGAAACTAAGGTCGTCTTCCTTCTGTTCTGGCCTGTGTTGTGCATTCTGAGATGCAGTTTTGCTCATCACAGCTGTAAAGAGTGGTAATTTGAGTTACCATGGTCTTCCTGTCAGCTTGAACCAGTCTGACCATGCGCCTCTGACCTCTCGCATCAAAAAAACATGCAGAACTGCTGTTTACCAGATGTGGTTTTGTTTGGTTGGTTGGTTTTCTGTGTAAATTCTAGACTGTTGTACATGAAAATCCCGGATCAGTAGTTTCAGTGAAGATCAGCAAATACTCAAACCAGCCCATCTGGCACCAAGAACCAAGTCACTGAGATCGCATTTTCTCCTTTTTGATGCTTGATGTGAACATGAACTGAAGCGCTTGAAGTGTATCTGTATGATTGTATGCATTGTGCTGCTGCCACATGACTGGCTGATTGGATATTTGCATGAACAAGGCAGTGTACAGATGTTCCTTTTAAAGTGTTTGGTGTGTGTGATTATATATATATATATATATATATATCGCACACGAGCTGATAGCGGCTATGAGCCATGTACAGCGAGATTGAATGCAATAACTTTTATTCTATCCACATTCACTGGATTTTGAGAAACAGAACATTTTGTTTTTATTTTTTGCAAATTCGATAAATAAAAACTTTACACAAAACATCTGACAAAATCATTTCCACTTAGAATGTAAACAAACCTACGGAATGACAGTAGCAGTTTGTGAAAAATGCTATAATAATAATTCTTGAAAAATTAAAAAAACATATGTTCTGACCATGAAATACTTTTACTCCACATTTTGTTGATTTATTTATTTGTTTATTTATTTTTGGGTATGTTTTGGGGTTTTGTTTTCGAGTAGAGTTTTTATTTCATCCTCGGTTGTACTACCATTTTCTTTTTCTTCTTTAAGGTTTTTTTGGCAAAACAACTTAAAGGTGCATTACCACCACCAACTGGACTGGAGCATTGGACAGGAACTACTGGGGGGCATCTTGGTGTACTATATTATTTTAGCTATTTCTGTTTCTTTTAAATACTTGATCACTAAGTGATTATATATATATATATATATATATATATATATATATATATATATATATATATATATTACTTGATGCATTCCACCATTTTGTTTTTCTCTACTCATGGTATATGAGCTGATTAGCCTAGTAGTAGAGTAGCCAATCAGAGCGTGCGATTGCTCATATCCAGATTGCTCATATCCAGTGAATGTGGATAGAATATATATATATATATATATATATATATATATATATATATATATACTGTTTGAATAAAACAGTATAAATCCTGTGTATCTCTCAGTCTAGCTCAGTACATGCAAACACAATCATGGGGAAGACTGCTGATTTGATATTCGTCCAGAAAATGCTCATTGACACCCTCCACAAGGAGGGTAAACCACAGAAGATCATTGCTAAAAAGGCTGGAAAAGGTGCACAAGCAACAGGGATGACCGCAGCCTTGAGAGGATTGTCAAGAAAAGCAGACAAAAAAAGCTAGAATCGGATGAAAAGCTGAAAAATACTGGAATAAGATCAGTGAGCGTAAAAGCATAAACACAAAAATAAACAACATAAAGTCAGAGCAGATGAAGGATAAATGGCAGAAAGAATATTGAATACAAATAAAGAGGTTAAGTACAGCATGAGAACAGACAAAAGAAAATACATAGATAACTTGCAGCAGAGATGGCAGTATCTCGGGGAGAAAAAGGCACATTATACAATCTCATGAAGAAAATAACCGCAAGCTACAGAAAGAAGAATGTATGTGTAAAATATAAAAAGGGAGAGAGGATAACAACAGAAATGGGACAGTTAAAGAGGTGGAGAGAGCATTTTGAGGAGGTTTTGAATATGGAAGAACCAAGAGAAGCAGTAGAGGAAAGAGAAGTGGAAGAAATTAGCATAAATATTCAAGTACCATCATTGAACGAGATTACTAATGGTATAAAGAAGCTGAAGAGTAGAAAAGCACCTGGGATTGACAATATACACACCAAAGTTCTTTATGTTGATGTTGAAAGAGTGTCACACGTTGTCCATTACTTATTCAAAAAAAAAAACCTCTTACCCTCTTGAGGTAAACAGTATGGCCCAGTGGAGACAGCCGAATGCGAGGGAGGAGCTTTAAATAACTATTATAACTATGGAACTGCGTCACACCAAGATGGCGATACAGAAACCATCGTGACTCTGCATCGACCTTGGAGAGTTTTGAGTCACAGGGATGTAATTTGTGGTTGACGTTCGCGAATAGATCCGTGAAACAAAAGACAAATATATCTTTTCTCCATTACTGCTTTTGTGTTATCGTTTCTTTCTCTGTAAGAACAAAACATTAGGTGTATAACTCCATACTTGCTACCATGGAGTCGAGCCCATGCATTCTAAGGCAAAGATGGCTAAGTGCTAGCTAGAATGATTTAGTTATCTGTCCAGAAAAATAACATCATTTAACCTTGTTCTATCTTGCAATTGCACTCACTAGGCAGGCTTTCCTTTTCTTTTCCGCTGGCTTTTAGCTGGAGGGAGAGCCGAGTCTGCCATGTTTGCCCACGCCAACTTGTTTTGGAAAAAAGTAGGTCTGACGGTAGGTAAGACGGTAGGTAAGACTACCCACGGTAGTCACATGATATTGTTGCTCACTTGCTTGGGATCGTAAAATGCATGACGCTTTTTATCTCGGCAAAACATTTACACATAGGATACACGATGTGTGTGTGCAGCAGCGAAACACCTCAGAACTCCAACAGCAATACAAATTGAACATTTTACCCAGACTTCAACTGTGCAGTCAGAACCTTTAAGGTGTTTTGGCCAAGAATGATATCAAATGCAGAATTGTGGGAAGTAACAGGAATGCCATCTGCTACAGATATGATAAGATCAAGAAGGTGCAAGTGGATTGATCATGTATTACATAGAAGAAGAGGAGATGATACCAAAATAGTACTTATGTGGGCCTCACCAGACAGAAGAAAGAACGAGAGGTAGACTGAAAGATATATGGTGAAGGATGGTGGAGAAGGAACGAGAAGGATATGGTTGGAAGACTTGGAGTGAGGCTGAAGTAGTGGCAAAGAACAGGATGAAATGGAGAGATTTTTGGGACTACCCTAAGCGAAATGTTGGCGCAAAAGGGCTAAGATGAGAATGTCCTGGATGTAGTTCGCATGAAAAATAGGAGATATATATATATATATGTGTGTGTGGTCAGAAGTTTACATACAGTGACATGAATGTCATCTTGGGTATGAATGTCGTGGCAATATTTGGGCTTTCAGTAATTTCTTTGAACTGTTCTTTTTCTGTGGCAGAATTATTGTACACCATACATCTTTAATTTAAAAAAAATAACAGAATTTGGTGCACAAGTTTTAATTTTCCTTGGGTTTTCTAAAATCAACACAGAGTCAAAATTATACATACAAGGTCAAAAAAATTTACATACATTCACATAGATTATTAATTCAGAGGTGCTGAAACTTACAAAATGTCTCTTATCTTGCTAAGGCCAAGGTCTCTTAACTTCCTGTTAGTGATCATAATTGACTACAGCTGGTAGATTCTCTGTGCCTTCATAAAAAGGGTTTGTTTACAGCACTCATTGGATTGACCAACACACAGTAAAATGGGAAAGTCCAAGGCGCTCAGTGCAGATCTGAGAAATAGGATCACAGATATACACAACTCCAGAATGTCTCTTGGAGCCATTTCTAAACAACTGCAAATTCCAAGATCAGTTCAAACAATTGTATCCAAATTATTGTGAGGTGTAGTTACTTTGCCAAGCCACTTTGCTTCAAGAAAACCCAAACTGTCACCCTCAGCTAAAAGGAAATTGGTTAGGATGGTCAGGAACAACCTGCGAACCACCATGGCACAGCCCTGCCATGAACTGGAAGCTGATGAATCACTTTCTACAGTTCAGATCACCATGAACTAAGAGGCTGCTATCCAAGAAATAACCCCCTGCTCCAAAATTGACACCTTCAAGCTTAACTAAAGTTTGAAGCTGACCACACGGACAAAGAAAAAGCCTTCTGGAGGAAAGCTGCATGGTCAGATGAGACAAAGATTGAGTTGTTTGACCACACCACAATGACCACCATGTACAGAGGGACACTGTACCAGCTGCTGGTGGTGGTAGGATCATCATGCCCTGGGGCTGCTGCCAGTAGAACTGATATATATATATATATATATATATATATATATATATATATATATATATATATATATATAGAGAGAGAGAGAGAGAGAGAGAGAGACTACATAGAGCCTTGTGAATAAAGCTGTCTTGAATTGAATTAGATTGAACTGAAAGTGAGAAGAAAGAGAAACTGTGCTGCTAATACTCTATTTCAACCTGATGCAACGTCTTTGAAGCTGACACCAGGCATCGAGCAATACTCACCTATGAATAAAGGGTGGAATAAAGGATAGAAACAAAAAAGAAAAGTAATGAACAATAACTGAATATCAGCACCGATGACAAATCAGCTCACTCTCCTATTAGAGCGGCGGCTACGATTATTGACAGGCCATAATTATCGACACCTTTTCAGATTTACCAATAAAAAACAATTTTACAAAGGTGAGTTTCAGTTACAACAGTTATTATTGGTTAATTAATCAACCAGAAGACCCTTCTCGCCCTTTGATCTTGTCATCTGATGGCACAGCTCGTTACCTGAGATGGAATTTTTTCAGCATGATCAGCAATTTGAGGAAAACCCGGACGTTATCATCGCAGGTAAGCATGGTAGAAAGATCATGGACATGTTTTTACTGATCAAATTCAATGATTTTTCATGATCTCCTTGTCGAAACCTAGTTTGTTTCTTACGCTTTCATTTGTCAGTCGCCATTTTGTATCTAAACGCGCGTTTGAGAAGTCAGATGAGGTGTCGATAACAGTGATCACTTTCACCAGTGTCCACCATTATCGACACCCTGTGGAATTAAGTGACATTTACAACTGTTATGTATTGATCTTTGTGTAACATTGTTGAAGTAGATGAAGTACTTTAAAAAAATAAAAGTGCTGTGATTTATATATTTTTTTTCTGATTCATAACAGAATGGAATGTTTATAGAGTATTTGGAATCCTGTGGCAACAAATAGAATTAGACCAGAATTAAATTCCGAGCATATAAAAAAAAATACATGCTTGAAATATTCAGATTTTTCTATTCCATTCAGAAAATATTTATTTTTTGCAAGTTGTTGTAAATATCTACCACATATTACAATATCAGTAGACATTTTATATTTTGGTTCGAGGAATGACATGCGACCTTTGACCTGGATTTTCATGTGGTTACAATGTCAATTGCCTGTTGACATTTATTGGTAAACGACAAAACTAGAAATTAATACAAACAACAACGAATGATTAACAAAATGTGATTTATGAAAATGCTTAGAAAGTGGGGAGAAAGTGGAACAAAAAGATTTTCTGACGCAGGTTAAACATTATCAGTTCATTTGTTTACAAACATTAGAATTACTTCCTCATTTACGTAAGTTCCGACATCGATATATTTATATAAAATATATCTCATCTCATCTCATTATCTGTAGCCGCTTTATCCTTCTACAGGGTCGCAGGCAAGCTGGAGCCTATCCCAGCTGACTACGGGCGAAAGGCGGGGTACACCCTGGACAAGTCGCCAGGTCATCACAGGGCTGATACATAGACACAGACAACCATTCACACTCACATTCACACCTACGGTCAATTTAGAGTCACCAGTTAACCTAACCTGCATGTCTTTGGACTGTGGGGGAAACCGGAGCACCCGGAGGAAACCCACGCGGACACGGGGAGAACATGCAAACTCCGCACAGAAAGGCCCTCGCCGGCCACGGGGCTCGAACCCGGACCTTCTTGCTGTGAGGCGACAGCGCTAACCACTACACCACCGTGCCGCCCTTATAAAATATATTTTGTACTAAATATAAGTCCATGTAAAACAAATTTAAAATAAAAACTATGTTTTGTTAACTTAATACCACATACCAATTATGTTTTATAAATAATTATCTGTCGGTAACTGTGGACAAAGGTGTCGATAATTGTGGAACGGTGTCACGTGATCTGATATGCTAAGTAATCGGGAATCAACTTGTTTTTTGTTTTTTTCCAGTGGAAGTTTGAGGAATTAGTTGTGGACAATTTACGTATTGAAAGTCTTTTCTACTTTTGCAACAGCCAAAAGATCGTTAAGGTGTCGATAATTGTAGCCGCCGATCTAGTAATTAATAAAACAGCCTTCATTTATAATGAAGAATTTCACATTCCTGAGAACCACCGAATCCACTAATTACATTAAAGAACAACATCTTAGGCTTTTTAATTCCAACTCAGGACACCCAACATCTCCCAATCAGTCGCCTTATTTCTTGAGATCTCGCATGCAAACCGCCTTATCCATCACTGTTTAGTTTGGGTCGACACCCGTAACACTGCACAACAGACAGACCGCAGTGAATTCGACCGGCCCTCGGCAGCTCTCAGTCAACGAGCTGCATGACACCAGGGCTGGGAAGAGAGCTGAAAAGATCAACAGTGATCCCACACAGTCAGGATACCACCTGCTCCATAAAGTACCCTCAGGACAAAAACAAACCGCTTCATCAGGACGAGTAACGAGCACCACCGGTACAGTTTCTGCCCATAACGATGTCTGTACTGAGCAAGTTCGAAAAATTCTGACTGAAAATGACAGAGTCAACTTTGTCTGAACTGGCTTTCTTATATTTCATGTTGAATTACATCATCAATTCAGTCACAGTATGATACTTAACCTCACTAAAATTAAAAACAACTCGAAGCACTGTGCCCTATGTCCTGTGTCTGGTTGGAGTCTCATCGCATCGCTCCTGTGGAGGACGGACCCATGTGGACAGTTGAAAGTCACACCTGGAGGACGCTCTGGACTCTTACAGTAATGCATTTATGACTGAGGACTACAGTTGACTTGCTAACTTTCGGACTGCAGTTGTCATGAACAGTTTTGCACTCAAGTTTCCATCAATGAAAAGTTTATAACAGCAACGAAACTGACTTTATGTTAGGACTGTTAATGTTATAATCATGTTCTCTGTTGTTGCCCAAATGAGGATGGGTTCCCTTTTGAGTCTGGTTCCTCTCGAGGTTTCTTCCTCATGTCGTCTGAGGGCGTTTTTCCTTGCCACCGTCGCCACAGGCTTGCTCATTGGGGATAGATTAGGGATAAAATTAGCTCAGGTTTAAAGTCATTCAAATTCTGTAAAGCTGCTTTGCGACAATGTTTATTGTTAAAAGCGCTATACAAATAAACTTGACTTGACTTGACTTACAGATTCTCAGGTTGTATTCTTTTTCTCAGAAAAGCCACCCTTTCTGTGGAATACAAATAACTCACACACTGGAGAATTCCAAAATATGGTCTCCCTTTTTTTTTTTCATCGTCACCAAAATATCCCAGGCTACACACATACACTGAGATCCCAGGTTGCTTTAGGCATTCCTGACTCGTAACTTTGATTTTTTTTTTTTCACATGTGCCATGTGATATGAAATATAAGGAGTATCTTTTATGTTGCTTTCACACATATTAACTAGAGTGAGATTTATAGTTTATCACTGGCAGTGTGCTAATGAGAAATAAATTATTAAATCATAGAAGAAGAAAAAAAGCAAAAATCATTGCCAGTACTGTATCTAGGATTTTATTTTAACAAAGCAAAACAAACATATTAATGCTGCCTGAAACCCAAAATACACAGCAGGTTTGATTTACTTCCCGGAGTTGGGTGGATTCAGGATCAAGTTGTTTTGTTCCTGTGACTGAACTGGAATTGAGTTCACTTGTACAAGTTCGGAAGGTAAGATTGCTCTGCCCAAAATAATCAGACTGAGGAAAACATAAAACATCATAATGATCCCATAATAATGTCCATAATCTGATTTACAACACATATAGCTATAAAATATGAGAAGTTGCATGTTTATGCATTTTTTTCCTTAAATGTCCATTAGATAAGCACCATATCATTACCAATATATGTCACAAAAAGCACTCTGAATAACGTGCTGTCCGATTTCTAAATGCATAACATCTCCTGAGTTCCAAAGCTGAGAGGGAAAAAAAAGTGCTCTTACACTATAAAAAAAAATTAGTCAAGCCAACTTAAAAATGTAACGCAACCTGCTGCCAAAGGATTTTGAGTAAACTCAACTCTGGGCCAAATAGTTGTGCTGACTTGCTCTTTTAAGTCGACACAGATGAGTATTTTATGTTGACCTTACTTTATTTAGCAAGTTCAGTGCATTCAAATTGTTTAGCTGAAATAAATTGAAATAATAATGCCAATTAACTTAGAAGAGCAAGTTGGCACATCATGGTTCTAAGTTGAGTTTACTCAAAATCCTTTGGCAGCAGGTTGCGTTACATTTTTAAGTTGGCTTGACTTTTTTTTTTTTACAATGATTTAGTGTGCATTACATTTTTTAGTTAACACAAACCTCTCAACACTTAAGTTCTACTTCACTTTGCCTATTATTACACAAACAGAAACAAATACCGACATACAAGGAGGGAATTCCCTGGCCTCTGTTGAGGAAAGCTTAGTCTATACTCCTATACAACGTCTCGTGTCAGTTTCCATGGACTTCTCACTCCACCCAACCGTTGAAACTTTCGAACTTGTGAAGTGCGCATGCGCAGTGGCATCGGTTAAGGGGCATCAATCAGCACTTGACTATATAAGTTCACTTCACTTAATTTTCCAATTCCTATGAACTTGTGGCGAAGGAAAGGCATCTCAACTATTTTGTTTTAGTTACTTGAACAATTAGAAGGGAAATGTGTTCATTCAACTTAGAATCCTTTTTTCACTCAACAATTTTGCAAGTTACATTTTTTACAGTGTAGAGTACAATATCCCCCTCTGGCAAGTACACCATAATTCTGGTAAAATTTGCCCAAATTAAACGAAATTTCAATATGCGTATCACTGCCATATAGCAAAGCCTGTTGCCAAGTTTGGTGAAATTCCTCCACAAATTGTGAGAGGAGTTGATTTCAGAAAAAGTACACCCTCATGAAATTGTCAAAGTGCAAGTTATTTAATCAAGGGTCAAAACTCTGGTAAAATTTTCACAAATGAAATTAAATCGAAATATGCGTATTACCCACATATAACAAGACCTTCTGCCAATCTTCAAGAAATTTGTCCAAAAATTGTGAGAGGAGTTGATGTCAGAAGGCAAGCACACCTTCATGAAATTGTGACAGTACAAGGTTGTTAATCAAGGGCTACAACTCTGGTAAAATGCGACCGAATTGAACAAAATAACAATATGCATACTACTGACATATAACAATGCCTTTTGCCAAGTTTCGTAAAATTCCTCCAAAAATTGTGAGAGGAGTTGATTTCAGAAGGAAAACGCACTCATGAAATTGTCAAAGTATAATTTTGCTAATCAAGGGCTATAACTCTGGTAAAATGTGACCGAAGTGAACAAAATTACAATATACATATTAGCAATATATAACAAAGAATCCTGCCAAGTTTCGTGAAATTCCTCCAAAAATTGTGAGAGGAGATGATTTCAGAAAAAGTACACCCTCATGAAATTGTCAAAGTGCAAGTTATTTGAATGAATGAATGAATTATTTATTTTGAATTATGAATGAATTATTTATTTATTTCGAACATTTTGAACATGTATAAAAATGTATGTAACTATTTGTACATACAAAAGAAAGAAAATGAGAAAGTGACAAAAAAAGAATAAATAAATAAAATAAAGAGCTAAGACATTACAATACACCTCACATTGTTCGAAAAAGGAGTGGGAAGAAGTACAATACTTTTTTTAATTTCCCACCCCTTTTTAACTACCCCGAAATACAAACTACATTAATACACCTATAAAAATATATACCATATATCCACTTCATGAATATCTATATAAATATATAATTACAAAAATAAATATATACTACATACCATACACACACACACACACACACACACACACACACACATATACATATATATGCATACATATATACACACATACATATACACACATATACATATACATACACTTCATAAATATCCATATAAATATTTAATTACAAAATTAAATATATACTACATTCCGTATATACACTTCATAAATATCTATATAAATATATAATTACAAAAATACCTACTACATACCTATCCCTGTAAATATGAAGATATCTATCCCCATAAATAAATATATACCATATATACCATATGCTAAGTTAGTTCTAATATAACAATCAACCCTATTCTATTTATCCCTCATCATCCTCCGTTAACATACTTCCTCTTCTATATACTTGTTTAAAAATATTTTTTGTACCTTTTTTTAAACAGATTTATATTTGCACTTTGTTTTATTTCTGTCTCCAGTCTGTTCCATAAAGTCACCCCACAGCTCGATACGCACATGCTTTTCATATTTGTTCTAACCTTTGGTTTTTTAAAATTTAGGTCTCCCCTTAGATTATATCCCCCCTCTCTCTCACTAAACATTCCTTGTATATTTTTCGGCAATAGATTATTTCTTGCTTTGTACATTATTTGTGCTGTTCTGAATTTAATCAAGGGTCAAAACTCTGGTAAAATTTTCACAAATGAAATTAAATCGCATGATGCATATTACCCTCATATAACAAGACCTTCTGCCAATCTTCAAGAAATTTGTCCAAAGATTGTGAGAGGAGTTGATGTCAGAAGGCAAGCACACCTTCATGAAATTGTGACAGTACAAGGTTGTTAGTCAAGGGCTACAACTCTGGTAAAATGCAACCGAATTGAACAAAATAACAATATGCATACTACTGACATATAACAATGCCTTTTGCCAAGTTTCGTGAAATTCCTCCAAAAATTGTGAGAGGAGTTGATTTCAGAAGGAAAACACACTCATGAAATTGTCAAAGTATAATTTTGCTAATCAAGGGCTGCAACTCTGGTAAAATGTGACCGAATTGAACAAAATTACAATACACATATTAGCGATATATAACAAAGAACCCTGCCAAGTTTTGTGAAATTCCTCCAAAAATTGTGAGAGGAGATGATTTCAGAAGGAAATCACCACGACATAATCCCCATTCGAGCCTTTCAGCCAACGGGGGATAAAAGAAAAAGGACTTCTGTTGTAGCCTGTATCAGAATTTCAGATGATGGAGAACATTCTCTCTTTCACTTGGCCCTGTATGTAATACTCGGTCAGAGGGACAAGGTTACTGAGTGAAAAAAAAAATCCCGATCAATATTATGCAGGAGGACGAGTTAAGGATAAGATGGTGTGTGTGTGTGTTTAGTGATTGATTGGAAATGTTGGCAGATTAAAAAAAAAACATGGTTTATCACACCCTGGAGCACTAAAGAAAGAATGACATCAGTGGTCTTGATAATGACTATACAGAGGTTAAACACCAGCTGGTTAGATGAGCCCAGTCTAGTCAGACAAGCTGATGAAGTGAACTGATGAAGCCTCTTGGATGAGATGTGAAATGCCTTCAAAGACTTAAAACCAAGTCCAGTTGCGTTTGATTCAATTTCCTTGAGGTAGCTATGACCTGGATGAATGAGAATAGTCACAGACATGTTGCTGTTTGATGGTGAACACTGGTGTTTGATGGAAGATGTTTTATGAAAGCAAAAATGACTATGTGTTGATGTTTGATGGCTGCTATTGGTGTATGCTGGTATTTTTCAGAAAATCATGGTGCGTTAGTGTTTTATAGCCAGTGTTGGTGTATTCTGATGTTTCATCATGGTATGTGTTGGTGTTTGATGATAGGTATCAGTGTATGCTGATTCTTCCTTGAGAATGATTGTGTGTGTTGGTGTTTGATGACTAGTATTGGTGTATGCTGGTGTTTGTCAGAAAAATCATAGTGTGTGCTGGTGTTTTATAGTCAGTGTTGGTGTATTCTGATATTTCGTGGAAAATCATGGTGTGTGTTGGCATTTGATGACTGGTGTATTCTGATGTTTTGCAGAAAATCAAGGTATGTATTCATGCTTGATGCCAGTATTGGTGTATGCTAGTGTTTCCTAGAAAATGTTGGTGTGCATCAGGGGCGCAGATAGGATTTTTGAACTGGAGGGGACTGAGCTGTCAGCAAATGATTCCATTTTGTGTGTATATATATATATATATATATATATATATATATATATATATATATATATATATATATATAATGTGTGTGTGTGTGTAATATATATATATATATATATATATATATATATATATATATATATATATATATATATATATATATACACACACTACCGTTCAAAAGTTTGGGGTCACTTTGAAATGTCCTTATTTTTGAAAGAAAAGCACTGTTCTTTTCAATGAAGATCACTTTAAACTAATCAGAAATACACTCTATACATTGCTAATGTGGTAAATGACTATTCTAGCTGCAAATGTCTGGTTTTTGGTGCAATATCTCCATAGGTGTATAGAGGCCCATTTCCAGCAACTATCACTCCAGTGTTCTAATGGTACAATGTGTTTGCTCATTGCCTCAGAAGGCTAATGGATGGTTAGAAAACCCTTGTACAATCATGTTAGCACAGCTGAAAACAGTTGAGCTCTTTAGAGAAGCTATAAAACTGACCTTCCTTTGAGCAGATTGAGTTTCTGGAGCATCACATTTGTGGGGTCGATTAAATGCTCAAAATGGCCAGAAAAATGTCTTGACTATATTTTCTATTCATTTTACAACTTATGGTGGTAAATAAAAGTGTGACTTTTCATGGAAAACACAAAATTGTCTGGGTGACCCCAAACTTTTGAACGGTAGTGTGTATACATGTTATTTCACCTCCCTCACTGCCATCACCAGGAACTACCTGCAGGCCAGGACAATGATAACATTTTAACATAGCCTATGGAAATCCAAAGTTTACACATTATCATCACGCACAGAAATTGCAAAACTAGTTTTAAAACCGCTAAGTTCCAACTGTTAAACATAGCGAGAGGCTGGGCTACGTGTGTGTGTGTAAACTGTAAACCAGTGCATCCTGACTTTCTAACTATGCCTGTGTGTTGCGTGAGCGGCAGTCAGTCAACAACTCTTCACAAAGTTTCCTTATGAAACAATATGCTCGCTGAAATTATGGCAGGGAACGCCAGATTAAACATTAAAACTGCCTTCTGAGCACTATATCTACAGGCTACCACCGAAAGAAGGAGGCTACCAGAAAGGCATCTCTACTCCGTACGATTTTACTTTCACTACGACATTACTTTGAACAGACTATCAAAAAATTGCAAGGTGATATGATAAAGTAAGGCACAGTTTACTTACAGTCGTTGTTTTTTTTTTTTTGAAAAAACGATGCAATCGTTTTCTGCCTTTTGGCACCCTTCATCATGCCGTGTTGGGGTCCTGAACTAGGAGGCGCTGTCCCCGATATGCCTGTCAAACTTGTTATGGGTAACCATAGCAACCAAGCTCGAGCTCGCAACCTGTGCAGTCTGTGCAGTTGCAACTATGTCTGTACTGCTGTGCACCTCAATAAACCGAATGGTAATTAGTCTTTTGATTTTTCCGTGAGGTTTGCCTTATGCAAAGAAAGACAGCATAGACATTTTTTTCTCCCTATAAGTGGGGGGGACCGAACGAGGTGAATTTAAATCTGGGTGGGACGAATCCCCCCCCCCGCCCCCCCCTCTATCTGCGCCCGTGGTGTGCATTAGTGTATTTTAGCCATTGTTAGTGTATGCTAATGTTTCATTGAAAATCATGGTGTGTGTTGGTGTTTGATGGTCAGTATTGGTGTATTCTAATGTTTAATAGAAAATGATGGTGTGTTGGTGTTTTATGACCAGTATTGGTGTATTTTAGTGATTCATAGAACATCATGGTGTGTGCTGGTGTTTGATGACTGGTATTGGTGTATGCTGGAGTTTCTGAGAAATTCATGGTGTCCATTGGTGTTTGATGATCAGTATTAGTGCATTTTGGTGATTCATAGAACATACAGTAATGGTGTGTGTTGGTGTTTGATGACTGGTATTGGTGTATGCTGGTGTTTGCTTGAAAATGATGGCATGTGTTGGTGTTTGATGACCAGCATTGGTGTATACTAGTGTTTCTCAGAAAATCATGGTGTGTGCTGGTGTTTTATAGCCAGAATTGGTGTATTCTGGTGTTTCATAGAAACTCGTGGTGTGTGTTGGTGTTTGATGACTGATATTGGTGTATTCTGGTGTTTAATAGAAAATGATGGTGTATGTTGGTGTTTGATGAATTCTGGGGTTTCCTAGAAACTCATGGTGTGTGTTGGTATTTGATGACTGATATTGGTGTATTCTGATATTTCATAGAAAATAATGTTGTGTATGGGTGTTTGATGATAGTTATTAGTGTATGCTGGTGTTTGCTTGAAAATGATGGCATGTGTTGGTGCTTGATGACCAGCATTGGTGTATGCTGGTGTTTTATAGAAAATGATGTTGTGTGTTGGTGTTTGATGACTAGTGTTGGTGTAAAGTGGTGTTTCCAAGAAAATGATGGTGTGTGGTGGTGTTTGAAGACTGATATTGGTGTATGCTGGTGTTTCATAGAAAATGATGCTGTGTGTTGGTGTTTGATGACTAGTATTGGTGTAAAGTGGTGTTTCCAAGAAAATGATGGTGTGTGGTGGTGTTTGAAGACTGATATTGGTGTATGCTGGTGTTTCCTAGAAAAATGATGGTGTGTATTGGTATTTGATGATCAGTACTGGTGTATGCTGGTGATTTATTGAAAATCATGGTGTGGTGGTGTTTGATTCTTTGCTACTTCTGGCCAATTTTGGTGTGTAATTTGGTGTTTTGTGTTTGTATATGATGAAGAATGTTGGTGTTACCATGAATGTGTGTTATCGGTAGTGTAAATTAGTCCTGGACAGTGAATTTCAGTGTATGTTTTTGATGTGTGTTGTAAGGATGCTAAAAATCTTTTCCATGTTTACATGAATCTTTATGAGTTTGGCTTAGTTTCAGTGAAAATACTTGCATAAATAGTAGTTATATTACCATTAAACCTAAAGTGAAGTCCTGGGCCAATGGGACACAACACTGCTAAGTAATCAACACTCCAGGAGGGCAGAACTGCACTTCTGAGCTGAAGAGGCTGTTAGTCAAAAATATAAATAAAAGCATATTAAAAACACAGTTAGTAATTTCCTTCCAATCAAGCGCTGCATAACTGAGACACCTAAGTGGCATTTTGTGGCATCCAAACCCTGCTGTTTGAGTACACACAGGAGAGAAAAACTACAACAGAGATATAAAGCATAAATAAGCTGAAATAATCGCCCACGCTGCTTCTCCTGCCATTCAGCATCTCAAATATTTCTCATATTCAGCGTTTCCGGATTATTTCAGAAAAAACACACCTACTCAAGTGTGCTGGAAACACATCTGCTCTGACAATGCCATTGTGCTACGCCATCTGTTTGTACACATACACTACAAAACAAAAAAGAAACAGCACACTAAACACACCGCTAAATATAGAAAATCAATACCGGCTCATGTTCTCTCTGTCTGTCTGTCTCTGCGGTTCTGAAATACAGTACGGTAATGTCTGCTTCCCGTGTGGGTGTGGTTGCGGTTGTGTGTGTCTTACAATGAATGCTGGTATGCTTTTTGTTGACATTTGTTAGTGTGTGATGGTCCTTGATGGAGTTGGTCTATGATTGGGAATGCTAGGGTGTTTGCATTTCATGGTGAATGTGAGTGTCAGTGTGTTTTTACATTGAATGTTGGTGTTTGTCTGTTGATGTGTTTCAGTCCTTGATGCTGAAGGTTGGGAGGAGTTTGGTGGTGTGTGTTGGAATCTAATTGTGAATGACAGTGTGTTTGATTTTTTTTTTCTTTTTGTCACTGATGGTGAATGGTGGAGTGTGTTTGTTGGTGTGCAGGTGTGAAGTGGTTAATGATGGTGTGTGCTTGGTGGTGTGTTATTGTTTGATGAATGATGTTGGTGTGTGATGGTGTTTGATGAAGAATGTTGATGTCTATTTAGTAGTGTGTTGGTTTCTGATGAGTGTTGGTGTGTGGTGATGTGTTGGTATTTGATGAAGAATGCTGGTGTGTATGGTGGGGTTTGATGAAGAATGTCAGTGTGTGGTGATGTTCTGGTGTTTGATGAAGAATGTTGGTGTATGTTTGTTGTTTTGGTGTTTGATGAAGAATGTTGGTGTTGATGTCTATTTGGTGGTGTGGTGGTGTTTGATGAAGAATGTTGGTATGTGTGGTGGTTGTGTATTGGTGTTTGATGGTGAATGTTGGTGTATGTGGTAGTGTGTTGGTGTTTGATGAAGAA
Organism: Neoarius graeffei; assembly: GCF_027579695.1. Lineage (NCBI taxonomy): Eukaryota > Metazoa > Chordata > Actinopteri > Siluriformes > Ariidae > Neoarius > Neoarius graeffei. The sequence goes on from NC_083572.1 coordinate 98,970,494, forward strand.
TGTTGATGTCTACTTGGTGGCGTGTTGGTATTTGGTGAAGAATATTGATGTCTTTGGTGGTGTGGTGGTGTTTAATGAAGAGTGTTGGTATGTGTGGTGGTTGTGTATTGTTATTTGATGGTGAATGTTGGTGTGTGTGGTGGCATGTTGGTGTTTGAAGAAGAATGCTGATGTCTGTTTGGTGGTGTAATGGTGTGTGATGAAGTGTGTTGGTGTGTGTGGTGGTGGTGTGTTGGTGTTTGATGAAGCACGTTGGTGTTGATGTCTATTTGGTGGCGTGGTGGTGTTTGAAGAATGTTGGTGTGTGTGGTGGTGGTGTATTGGTGTTTGATGGTAAATGTCAGTGTGTGTTTGTTTTTTTGTTGGTGTTTGATGAAGAATATTGGGGTGTGTTTGGTTGTGTGTTGTTGTTTGATGGTTAATCATGACGTGTGATTGGTGGTGCATGTGTATTTGTCAGTGTCTGTTGGTCCTTGGTGAATCTTGGTGTTGATTTGATGCCGGTGAATATTGCTCTATGTTTAGTGGAGCATGCTGGTTGTTAATAGTGAAGGTTAATATGTTTAATGGTGTATGTGTGTGTTGGTGTTTGATGAAGGCTGTTGGCATGTCTTTAGTGGTGTGTATTGGTGTTTGGAGAATTTAGTTGTACTGAAACGTTTGGTTGTGAATATTGGGCTTTTGTGCATCTGCAAAGTCCTAAATACTTGTGAGTCTAGAATACTTTCACCTAGACCCGAGTTTATGAATTCAACATAATCATATTTGTTGAGTGAAATATTTTTGCATGTATTAAATGGGACAAAAATCAATATTCTATGCAAAACAGCATCAGTATAATTGCAGAGTTTGCTTGAGATTCATTCTCTCTCAGTGGTGCTGCGTCCTATCCGTTGCCTCCGGGTTCAAATTAGTGAAAATGTCTTTGAGCTCACATTCACTCCACAATTACAGCAAGTTATACATTTCCAGCAGCCTAGTGTCACCCACTCACATGCTTAAATAAATGAGTTATATAATTAACTGCTGAATTAATTAACTTTACAAATGGCACACTTTGGTAACTCTGGAGAGAGAGAGCGAGAGAGAGAGAGAGAGCGAGAGAGAGGTAGTGCCTTCACACAAAATCCTGACATAACAATAACAGTGTATAGAATCAGCAGTAACTCAAGGTACACTCGTGCTGTGCATTATAGATTAGAGAGAGAGAGAGAGAGAAAGACAGAGAGACAGAGATGTGCTAAGGGGACATTTTTACTTCTGAATGCTTTGATGATTCATTCACTCTTGAGGACGCATCAAGAGAGGAAAAGAAAGAAAGAGCAAGTGATAGACAGAGAGCTGAAAAGAGCATTGTGAAGGCAATGTAAAGAGACGATGAATGTGGTGAAGTGAATCACAACCATCAGCTTTGAATATGTGAATTCACCAACACAGAGCTGAAAACCACACAGGTAAATACTTGAATATATCATATACAGTGAAGCAAAAAAGTATTTAGTCAGTCACCAATTGTGCAAGTTCTCCCACTTAAAAAGATGAGAGAGGCCTGTAATTTTCATCATAGGTATACCTCAACTATGAGAGACAAAATGAAAAAAAAATCCAGAAAATCACATTGTCTGATTTTTAAAGAATTTATTTGCAAATTATGGTGGAAAATAATTATTTGGCCAATAACAAAAGTTCATCTCAATACTTTGTTATATACCCTTTGTTGGCAATGACAGAGGCCAAACGTTTTCTGTAAGTCTTCACAAGGTTTTCACACACTGTTGCTGGTATTTTGGCCCATTCCTCCATGCAGATCTCCTCTAGAGCAGTGATGTTTTGGGGCTGTCGCTGGGCAACACGGACTTTCAACTCCCTCCAAAGATTTTCTATGGGGTTGAGATCTGGAGACTGGCTAGGCCACTTCAGGACCTTGAAATGCTTCTTACGAAGCCACTCCTTCATTGCCCGGGCGGTGTGTTTGGGATCATTGTCATGCTGAAAGACCCAGCCACGTTTCATCTTCAATGCCCTTGCTGATGGAAGGAGGTTTTCACTCAAAATCTCACAATATATGGCCCCATTCATTCTTTCCTTTACACAGATCAGTCGTCCTGGTCCCTTTGCAGAAAAACAGCCCCAAAGCATGATGATTCCACCCCCATGCTTCACAGTAGGTATGGTGTTCTTTGGATGCAACTCAGCATTCTTTCTCCTCCAAACACGACAAGTTGAGTTTTTACCAAAAAGTTCTATTTTGGTTTCATCTGGCCATATGACATTCTCCCAATCCTCTTCTGGATCATCCAAATGCTCTCTAGCAAACTTCAGACGGGCCTGGACATGTACTGGCTTAAGCAGGGGGACATGTCTGGCACTGCAGGATTTGAGTCCCTGGTGGCATAGTGTGTTACTGATGGTAGCCTTTGTTACTTTGGTCCCAGCTCTCTGCAGGCCATTCATTAGGTCCCCCTGTGTGGTTCTGGGATTTTTGCTCACCGTTCTTGTGATCATTTTGACTCCACAGGGTAAGATCTTGCGTGGAGCCCCAGATTGAGGGAGATTATCAGTGGTCTTGTATGTCTTCCATTTTCTAATAATTGCTCCCACAGTTGATTTCTTCACACCAAGCTGCTTACCTATTGCAGATTCAGTCTTCCCAGCCTGGTGCAGGTCTACAATTTTGTTTCTGGTGTCCTTTGACAGCTCTTTGGTCTTGGCCATAGTGGAGTTTGGAGTGTGACTGTTTGAGGTTGTGGACAGGTGTCTTTTATACTGATAACGAGTTCAAACAGGTGCCATTAATACAGGTAACGAGTGGAGGACAGAGGAGCCTCTTAAAGAAGTTGTTACAGGTCTGTGAGAGCCAGAAATCTTGCTTGTTTGTAGGTGACCAAATACTTATTTTACCGAATAATTTACCAATTAATTCATTAAAAACCCTACAATGTGATTTCCTGGATTCTTTCCCCCCATTCTGTCTCTCATAGTTGAAGTGTACCTATGATGAAAATTACAGGCCTCTCTCATCTTTTTAAGTGGGAGAACTTGCACAATTGGTAGCTGACTAAATACTTTTTTGCCCCACTGTATGACCACCTGAGTTAAAATGAATGAATGAATGAATGAATGAATGAATGAGCAGTAAAAAAGAAGACAGCTGAATGAATGAGTGAATAGCTGAGAGAATGCATGGATGAACACCTGGATAAAAGAAAGATCTGTAAATAACTGAACATTGAGTGAATGAATCAATCCAAGAGCAAACAAACGAACACCCAACTAAAAGACACATCCACGTGTATACCTCAACACGAGCATGGGGTGAACAAGTGAATGCCTGTATAATATGAGTGAATAAATGAAGTCCTGAGTGAAGGGTAAGTGAGCTCTTGATGAAACACCTGAGTATCATATATATTCGAGTGAATATTTGAACACCTGAGAAAATGCATGAACACTAAAGCAAACACCTGAGCGAATCAGTGAATACCTGAGTGAATGGGAAACGATGTGAATGAACAGTAGACTGAATGAGCAAACACCTACATGAGTGAGTGAAACCTGAGTGAATGACTGAACACCAAGTGTATGAGTAAAGCCCTGTGTGAAGGAATGAAGACCTGAGTGACTGACTAAACATCTGAGTGAACACCTGAGCAAATCTCTGAGTGAATAAATGGATATCTGATGGAACACCTGAATTAGTGACCTCCTGAGTTAATGAGTGAACTCCTGTGTGAATGAGTGAAAGAATGAACTCTTGAGTAAACAACTGAGTGAATGTGACCTATAGAGTGAACACCTGAAACATCTGGATGAACATGTCTGCATGAATATGCCTGAACAAAAACCTGAATAAGTGAATGAGTAAACACCTGTGTGAATATATGAGTGAATTATTGAAAACCTGAGTGAATGAATAAACAACTGAGTGAATGAGGAAACGCCTGAGAGAACAAGTAAACACGAATGAATGACTAAACACCTGTGTGAATGAGTAAGCACATGAGGAAACAAGTAAACACCTAATTGAATGAGTAAACACGAGTGAATGAGGAAACACCTGAGTAAAGGAGTAAACACCTAAATGAATGAGTAAACACATGAGTGAATGAGGAAACACCTGAGTAAAGGAATAAAAACCTAAGTGAATAAGTAAACACCTGAGTAAACAAGTAAACACCTGAGTGAATGAGTAAACACCTGAGTGAATAAGTAAACACCTGAGTAAATTAGTAAATGCCTGAGTGAATGAGTAAACACCTAAGTGAATAAGTAAACACCTGAGTACACAAGTAAACACCTGAGTGAATGAGTAAACACCTGAATAAACAAGTAAACACGAGTGCATGAGTAAACACCTGAGTAAAAAAGTAAACACCTGAATGAATGACTAAACACCTGAGTAAACAAGTAAACACGAGTGAATAAGTAAACACCTGAGGAAATGAATAAATGCCTGAATGAATAAGTAAACACCTGAGCAAACAAGTAAACACCTGAGTGTATGAGTAAACACCTGAGTAAACAAGGAAACACCTGAGTGAATGAGTAAACACCTGAGTGAACAAGTAAACACGAGTGAATGATTGAACACTGTGTGAACACTTGAGCAAATAAGTGAATTCCTGAGTAAACATCTGAATGAAACACCTGTGTACTCCTGAGTAAACACTAAAAATACCATAGCCATCCAAGAGAGCATAACTGCAATGAAAAGGAAAGAAGAAAATGAAATGACAAGCGTAAAATGAAGAAAGACAGGTGTAGCAAAAAAAAAAAAATCTGAGGTAATTAAACAGAAAAATAACAAATTGGAAGTGGAAAAAATGGGAGAAATGAAAATGGACAAGAAAGGCAGAGGAATGGAAATGGATGAAAATTCTAAATGAAGAAGAAAGGCTGAAGTGAAAGAAGGCACATTACAGGAGAAGAAAGACAGAAAGAAAAGAGAGAAAAAAACAAGAAGGAAACAAGGTGGAAAAACGAGATAAAATCAGAGGGAAAGCGAAACTGTGAGAAAGAAGATAGAAGGTGAAAGATGAAGAGATGAAAAATCGATGAGAAAAAAGGGGTAATGGAGAGGAGGTGAGAACGGATGAAGAATTGGATGACAAGAGAGAGTCGGCATCTGGAGGATCTCTGTCAGCTTAATTGTGAAATGAATTTAATAACTCATGGGAAATTATCAGCGCTGACACATGCCAACCACTGAGAACACACACACACACACACACACACACACACACACACAGCAATAATCCACTTGTTTCATTTTGGTGTAACAGATAAAATTTCATTTGCTGCACCGGTGGGCCTTCAGCATCGTTTACCTGTGTGCGTGTGTGTGTGAGAGAGAGAGAGAGAGAGAGAGAGAGAGACCTGTTGATGAGCTAATTCATTTAAAAAATTAACACTATTACTGCACAGCTGAGATGTGATTTTTATTTTTATATTTATCATCTTTCCTTCTATTTTTATCTGTCCTTATCTCTCGTAATCTCATTCTAAGATGATACCCATAGACACTAAAACATTACAATTGCAAAAATTATACTCATTCACTGTAATAGACACCTGCGTCCGTCAATAGGAGACCATCCAGGGCGGGGCTTCACTCAGCTACATGTATATTTGTACACTGATAAACAGTGTCTAACTAAAACCGACGCATCAGTCACATGGTTTCTGGTGCATTCGCCATACTTGGGAGCTAATTTTCTGGCTTTGGTGCACAACTCGAGGTGAAAGATGGCTGAAAAATATCTCACCTTACTTCACGTTATGTTCATTTTGTATATCTCATCTCATCTCATTATCTCTAGCCGCTTTATCCTGTTCTACAGGGTCGCAGGCAAGCTGGAGCCTATCCCAGCTGACTACGGGCGAAAGGCGGGGTACACCCTGGACAAGTCGCCAGGTCATCACAGGGCTGACACATAGACACAGACAACCATTCACACTCACATTCACACCTACGGTCAATTTAGAGTCACCAGTTAACCTAACCTGCATGTCTTTGGACTGTGGGGGAAACCGGAGCACCCAGAGGAAACCCACACGGACACGGGGAGAACATGCAAACTCCACACAGAAAGGCCCTTGCCAGCCACGGGGCTCGAACCCGGACCTTCTTGCTGTGAGGTGACAGCGCTAACCACTACACAACCGTGCCGCCCTCATTTTGTATATATTATATTTAATTAAATATCACCTTTCTTAGGGCGGCACGGTGGTGTAGTGGTTAGCGCTGTCGCCTCACAGCAAGAAGATCTGGGCTCGAGCCCCGATGCGGGCCTTTCTGTGTGGAGTTTGCATGTTCTCCCCGTGTCCGCGTGGGTTTCCTCCGGGTGCTCCAGTTTCCCCCAAAGACATGCAGGTTAGGTTAACTGGTGACTCTAAATTGACCGTAGGTGTGAATGTGAGTGTGAATGGTTGTCTGTGTCTATGTGTCGGCCCTGTGATGACCTGGCGACTTGTCCAGGGTGTACCCCGCCTTTCGCCCGTAGTCAGCTGGGATAGGCTCCAGCTTGCCTGTAACCCTGTAGAACAGGATAAAGCAGCTAGAGATAATGAGATGAGATGAGATTTCTTAGCTCTCAGTTTTTTTTTTTTTGTCTTAATATTTTACACCTTAACTTTTTGTACCTTTGGGACCAGCACAAAAGAAATTTCATTGTGCCTTAACAATGACAATAAAGTACTTGAACTTAAACTTCTGAAGAGAATAACAATGCATCAACAAAGCCAAAGCCAAATAGATCATTTTCACTAAATAGACAGAAAACATATGAAATTTGTGTTCTGCTAATGAATCTATTTGTCTTTGACGTTATAGCGAGGGAAAGTCGATCGATATCAGCTAACTTGCTTTTTGCTAATGTTAGCAATTCTTGCTGCCAAAATGTTCCTGTAAACTTGGCACTTGTGTTGTTTTGTCTTCTTCACCTGTTTTTGTTTACATTCCTGGAATCAGTTTGTCTGTTTTCTACTCCTTTGTGAACTTAAACCTTCACATTGCTAATCAAACCAACCAGTCAGGTTTAGTCAGAGAATCAAATGAAGAAAAATCAGATTGTGGCAGTGGGGGCGTGGTCAAGCACCGGTCTGTGACCGGAGGGCGGAGTCAGGGAAGGTAAGTGGCATAATCACTACACCTGATGTCAATTAACCTGTGTTTGTGTGTCTTCCCAGTGGCCATGCCGTATATAAGGAGAGAGAGAGCAGAGGAAGAGAGCTCTCTCCTGAACCAGATGACTTGTATGTGTATGGCAGAGAGTATTTTTGCATCTGAAAAGAGCAAAATAAAAGGAGTTACTGGACTTTATTTTGGCCTGCCATCTTTCTGTGCTCCTCCCCCTCCTACGAACTGCTACAGTGGTGCCGAAACCCGGGACTGAGCAAAGGAAAAGAACCGCCCCATGGAGTCCTCCCCCTTCGCAGACCTGGTCCACGCCCTCGCCACGGCCCAGCAGAGCCAGCACCAGGCGCTAGTCACCCTCCGGAAGGAGCAAGAGCACCGGTTCGAGGCCCTGGTGCTGGCGCAGCAGGAAGATCGACAGGCGTTCTGGCACCTCCTCGCGTCGGCGGGGTCCACCATCTCCACCGCTGCAGGCCCTTCTTCCCTCACCCTAACTAAGATGGGCCTGCATTACGACCCCAAGGCCTTCCTCATGCTCTTCGAGCAGGCAGCAGAGGCCTCGGGCTGGCGGGTGAAACAGCACGTGGCGCGCCTCCTCCCCCTGCGAACGGGCAAGGCACAGCTGGCCATGCTACAGCTCCCCGCCGACCGCCAGCTGGCCTACGCGGACCTTCGCCGGGCCATCCTCCAGCGGGTGGGGTGCACCCCCGAACAGCAGTGACAGCGCTTCCGCGCTCTGTGTCTGGAGGAAGTCGGCCGGCCGTTTGTGTTTGGCCAGCAGCTCCGGGACGCCTGCTGGCGGTGGTTGAGGACCGACAACTGCGATGCCGAGGGAATCATCGATCAGGTGGTGCTGGAGCAGTTCATCGCCCGCCTACCACAGGGAACCGCGGAGTGGGTCCAGTGCCACCGCCTGGCATCGCTGGATCAGGCCACTGAGTTGGCTGAGGACCATTTGGCGGCTGTTCCGATGGCAGGACAGCGGACATCCTCTTCTTTCCTCTCCTCTCTCTCTCTCCCCCTCTCTCCTCCTGTGTCTCGTCCTCGCCCCGTTCCCCCACCGCAGAGGCGGGGGCCGGCCCCACCCCAGCCGGCCCGTCGGACCCGCAGTATCCTCCCGTTTTTCCCTTCTGTGTCTGTCTCTCCCCCCCAGGTGAGTGAGCCCCAGAGTGCCGGTGCAGACAGCGAGCCCGGGCCGGTTTGCTGGCGCTACGGGGAGCCAGGCCACCTCCAACAGCAGTGCTCAGCAATAGAAGTGAGCACTGTGGTTCGGATCCCCGACACGCCAGGAGCCGCCCTCGATTGGGCCGGAGCGTATCACATACCGGTGAGTATCCAAGAGGATACATATCAGGTGTTGGTGGACTCTGGCTGTAATCAGACCTCAATTCACCAAAGCCTGGTGCAAGACGAGGCATTGGGGGGAGCACAGGGGGTGAAGGTGCTGTGTGTGCACGGGGATGTTCACCCTTTAGCTACCCTTTAGTGTCGGTCCACATTTTTTTCTGAGGGGAAAAATTTAGAGTAAAGGCGGCGGTTAATCCTCGCCTCACCAACTCGATAATTTTGGGGACTGATTGGCCAGGATTCGGGGAGTTAATGAGTCATTTAGTGAAGAGTGGGTCCTGCCATAGTTCAGCAGGGGGAGGTCCCAGTGTCGCATTGGCGGGAGCAGCTGTCACAGAGCCGTCTACATCATCTCCACGTCAGAGTGAGGAGCCGCAGGCTCCTCCTCCCTCTCTCAGGGAATCCCTTGCGGATTTTCCGTTAGAGCAATCGCAAGACGAGGCTCTGCGACATGCGTTTGACCAAGTGAGAGTAATCGATGGTCAAACGCTCCAGCCAAACGCCACCCCGTCCTTCCCCTATTTTCTATTATGAAGGCTAGATTATACCAAGTGACACAGGATGCTCAGACGAAAGGACAAGTCACACAGCTTTTGATTCCGAAGAGCCGCCGGGAATTGCTATTCCAGGCGGCTCACTTTAATCCCATGGCTGGACACTGAGGGCAGGATAAAACACTAGCCCGACTAATGGCCCGGTTCTATTGGCCAGGGATTCATGGTGATGTCCGTAGGTGGTGTACGGTGTGCCGCGAATGCCAGTTAGTAAATCCAGCGGCCATTCCAAGAGCGCCTTTGCGCCCTCTACCATTAATCGAGACCCCGTTCGAAAGAATTGGGATGGATCTCGTCGGGCCATTAGATCGGTCAACACGAGGGTACCGCTTTATTTTAGTTCTGGTGGACTATGCAACGCGATACCCGGAAGCAGTGCCTCTTTGCAATATCTCAGCACGCAGTATTGCGGAAGCGCTCTTCCGTGTCATCTCCTGAGTTGGAATCCCGAAAGAGATTCTGACTGACCAAGGCACCTCGTTTATGTCACGTACACTGAATGAACTGTATGGGTTATTAGGTATAAAGCCGATCCGCACCAGCATGTATCATCCACAAACGGACGGTTTAGTTGAACGGTTCAATCGCGCCCTCAAGAATATAATTAAAAAATTCGTAAGTGAGGACACATGTAATTGGCATAAATGGCTCGAACCCTTGTTATTTGCAGTGCGAGAGGTCCCCCAAGCCTTCACGGGGTTCTCCCCGTTCGAATTGTTATATGGGCATAAGCCACGCGGTATTCTAGATGTGCTGCAAGAAAATTGGGAGGAGGGACCTTCACCAAGTAAAAACGAAATTCAATAAGTTATTGATCTGCACGCAAAACTCCACACACTCACACACCTAACCCAGGAGAATTTGCGGCAGGCCCAAGAACAGCAAACCCGCCTATACGACAGGGGTACACGCCTTAGGGAGTTCGCACTGGGAGATAAAGTACTCATACTGTTGCCCACATCGAGCTCCAAATTGATCGCCAAGTGGCAAGGACCCTTTGAGGTCACACGGCGAGTTGGGGATGTCGACTATGAGGTGAGGTGGACGGACAGGGGTGGGGCACTACAGATTTAACACCTCAATCTGCTCAAATTCTGGAATGAGGAGGTCCCCGTGGTGTTGGTGGTTCCGGAGAAGGCGGAGCTGGGGCCGGAAGTTCAAAAGGGAGCATTGGCATCACGTACCTCTCCAGTCCCCTGTGGAGACCACCTCTCCCCGACCCAACTCGCGGAGGCTGCCCAGTTGCGGACCAAGTTTTCGGACGTGTTCTCACCCCTGCCCGGCTGCACCGAGCTCATAGAGCACCACATTGAGATGCCCCCGGGGGTGGTAGTGCGTAGCCGCCCTTACAGGCTACCTGAACACAAAAAAAAAAGTGGTTCAGGAAGAACTCGAGGCCATGCTTGAAATAGGCATCGTCAAGGAGTCCCACAGTGACTGGAGCAGCCCGGTGGTCTTGGTACCCAAGGCCGACAGGTCGGTCCGGTTCTGTGTAGACTATAGAAAAGTCAACACGGTGTCTAAATTTGATGCGTACCCAATGCCTCGTATTGATGAGTTGCTTGATCGACTAGGCACGGCTCGCTTTTACTCAACACTAGATTTGACAAAGGGTTATTGGCAGATCCCCTTGACTCCATTATCCCGAGAAAAAACGGCCTTTTCTACACTGTTTGGCACCAGTTTGTCACACTTCCTTTTGGGCTGTTTGGGGTGCCCGCTACGTTCCAGCAGCTGATGAATAGGGTCCTCTGCCCCCATGCCACCTATGCGGCTGCGTACCTCGATGACATCATTATTTATAGTAATGACTGGCTGCAGCACCTACAACACCTGAGGGCCGTCCTTAGGTTGCTGAGGCGGGCAGGTCTCACAGCCAACCCGAAGAAGTGTGCGATTGGGCGGGTGGAAGTACGGTATCTGGACTTCCACTTGGGCAACGGGCAGGTGCATCCCCAAATTAACAAGACAGCAGCAATTGCGGCCTGCCCGAGGCCCAAGACCAAAAAGGGGGTGAGACAGTTCCTGGGGCTGGCTGGCTACTATCGTAGGTTTATACCTAATTATTCGGATGTCACCAGCCCGCTGACTGATCTCACTAAAAAGGGGGCACCAGATCCAGTCCAGTGGATGGAGCAATGCCAGCGGGCTTTCTCTGAGGTGAAGGCTGACTGTGCGGGGGGCCACTGTTACACTCCCCTGAGTTTTCTCTCCCTTTTATTTTACAGATGGATGCATCGGACAGAGGGCTGGGGGCCGTTTTGTCCTAGGAGGTGGAGGGGGAGGACCGTCCAGTGCTGTACATCAGCAGAAAGCTGTCGGTACGTGAGGGGCGCTACAGCACCATCGAAAAAGAGTGCCTCGTGATCAAGTGGGCAGTCCTCACCCTCCGCTACTACCTGCTGGGATGCCCTTTCACCCTCTGTTCAGACCACGCACCCCTCCAGTGGCTCCATCGCATGAAGGATGCCAACGCGCGGATCACCCGTTGGTATCTGTCACTCCAACCCTTTAACTTCAAGGTGATCCACAGGCCGGGAGCGCAGATGGTTGTGGCGGACTTTCTCTCCCGTCGGGGGAGTCGGCTGCAGGCCAGATGGCTGCCCGGCCTGAGTCGGGCGGTGGAGGTATGTGGCAGCGGGGGCGTGGTCAAGCACCGGTCTGTGACCAGAGGGCGGAGTCAGGGAAGGTAAGTGGCAGAATCACTACGCCTGATGTCAATTAACCTGTGTTTGTGTGTCTTCCCAGTGACTGCGCCCTAGAAGGAGAGAGAGAGCAGAGGAAGAGAGCTCTCTCCTGAACCAGATGACTTGTGTGTGTATGGCAGAGAGTATTTTTGCATCTGAAAAGAGCAAAATAAAAGGAGTTATTGGACTTTATTCTGGCCTGCTGTCTTTCTGTGCTCCTCCCCCTCCTACGAACTGCTACACAGATGTTTTTGAAACCACATTACATTACACTACATTACATGACATTTAGCAGACGCTCTTATCCAGAGCGACGTACAATGTGTGCAAAAGTCAGGTACACGAACTGCTGAACTTCTAGACAAGAAAGTTCTAGTGCCAACTGAACAAGTGACAGAATAATAGTTTGTGTAATATTCTGGTGAAGTATCAATACTCAGCAAACAGCCAAGGAAACAAACCAACCATATAAAGTATAACTAAATAGAGAACTCAAATGGCTAACACCAGGATCAACAGTACACAGCATGGGTTGGTCAAGACCGATATGCAGCTACACAGTAGGCAGGGACGCAAGGAAGAGGTACAGCCTGAAGACGAGGTTCTTTAGTCTGCGCTTGAAGGTGGTCAGGGAGTCAGGAGTTCTGACCTCAATGGGAAGATCATTCCACCAACGTGGACCCAGGACAGACAGTAGTCTTGAGTGGCCTGGGCAGGAGTGGACAGGAGGAGGGGCCAGGCGACCAGTAGTAGTGGAGCGTGGGGCGGATCAGACTCTGGAGGTATCCTGACCCTAACCCATTGACAGCCTGGTAAGCTCACACCAGTGTCTTAAATTTGAAAGCTGCAATAGGTTGCCAGTGCAGTTCAGCAAGCAGAGGGGTGACATGGGAAGAATAAGGGAGGTTGTAGACCAGGCGAGCTGCAGCATTCTGGATGAGCTGCAGGGGTCTGATGGCAGATGCTGGAAGGCCAGCAAGGAGAGAGAAATCACAGATTAAGCATTCCTTTTTACAGGCCTCAGTAGTTTTTGATGTAGCTAGTGTGTTGTTACCTTTGCATACATCATCACTCTGAAACCACAACTCGAAATATTTCTTAAAGTGTAACTTCAGCCCAAGCTCTGAGCCTTTTTGAAAATTATGGGCAAGTGTCTGAGAAAGGGTGTAGGGGGTGAGTCGGGGGTGCACAAGGAGGGCGGGGTGGGGGTGATGATGAGTCTCGATCTGTAAATATTTGAAAATAAGCATTGTTGCACAGTCTTCCATTTGAGAGCGGGGTTTATATAATAATAATAATAATAATAATAATAATAATGTTGTAGAGAAGTCCCAAGCAGGTGAATCTACATCAGCATCGGCCTTGCAAGATTCAGAATGAGTTAAACCAATAGATGGCGCTTTTAACCATATTCAACACATAAAATACAGATTTTTATGAAACAAATAATAATAATTGTCTCAATATGAACACCAGCACTGATTCAAAACTCAGTTTGAATCTTCTCTTTCCTCTCTTTGCTATCGCTCATCTCCTGGTCGCTGACTGTTCTATCTTCTTCAATGCTTTGAGCTAACTGCTGTTTTTATGCTCATGTTAACTGTCATTTTGTTGTTTTAATTTTCTGTCTCTTTTCTGTTATGACCATGAGTTGGCCTAGTGGTTAATGTGTCTGCCTCTTGACCGGGAGATTGTGAGTTCTACTTGCGCTCAAGTCATACCAAAGACCATCATAATAAAAGTGGTACCTACTACCATCTGACAAGGCACGCTGCAATACAGATGTGAGTGGGGAGTCAAACTCTCGTGGTTACCGGAGGACTAACCCCCCACTGTAACCCTAGTGGTAGCGGCGAGAGGCTGAGGGCTATCGAAATGGCCCTGCACCCATACACTTTAAAGAGTTGGTTAGTATTGGGACAGGAGACTGCCTGGGAAGACCAGATTCTGGCGTGAGAGGGACTTTGACTTGACTTGACTTTTCTGTTACGTCTTCGTTGTAACATTTAGTTTACAGCCCAAAAAACAAACACATTCAAATGTGCAGTATCTCTTTAATAAACAGCTTCTGGCCAATCAGAATAGAGAATTCAACAGTGCTGTGGTATAAATCTTATTATTCTATCCACATTCACTGGATATGAGCAATCTCATGCTCTGATTGGCTACTCTACTACTAAGATATCAGCTCATATACTGTGAGTAGAAAAAAATAAAATGGCAGAGTGTGTTGCTGAACCAACCGAGGATGAAATAAAAACTTTACTCGAAAACAAAACCCCCAAAAATACAAAAAAGCAACAAAATTTGAAATAAAAATATTTGATGGTAAGAACATATCTTTTTTTTATTTTCTAAGAATTATTATTATCGCATTTTTCACAAATTTCTCCTGTCATTTCACTGGTTTGTTTACATTCTAAGCAGAAATGATTTTGTCGGATGTTTGATATAAAGTTTTTATTTATCAAATTTGCAAAAATAAAAATAAAAATCTGTTTCTCAAAATCCAGTGAATGTGGAGAGAATAAAACAGTTATTTAGCTCAATCTTGTCGTACACGGCTTATAGCCAACTAGGTGCTATGCGCCTCGTCAGCAATCAGCTCATGTACGACTCGATTTCTTGGAACAACTGTTAATTATTGCCACCGACTGAGCTGCTGCAATTGTGAGAATTGCTAATCATTTTATGTACACAAAGATTAAAACACATAAAAGAAAAGAAGCTGTTGATATGACTTGGGATTTTCATAAAAATGAAAAGGAGAAAAATCCCCAGAAATATTCTAATGCTAAGTTAAATAACTTTGCAATTACATCCAGCCTCTTTGACTTCTGTGCCTTACAATTTGTCCCCATGTTAAATAAAGGATTAATAGTAATTATCATCTGTGGGAAATGATGGATTAACATTTGATATCTGATGGAATAAAAACAGTTCTTCATATTGCACTCAGACATTTAATTACATGATCATGAAATAATACGGTGCCTCTACATCCTATTTATCTTGGATGTTTAAAGACACGTAAGCCACATTGCCTCTTTTATTACTAGATAGAAGACTAGTAATGAGATGTTGGGGCTAAAAGGTTAAAGATGCTCCAATGACGACATGATTATGTCCCAGACCTATAAAAGTCTGGATATACTGTGTTCTGATTCTCACTTTCAGAAAAGTCTCAGAATAAATGGGAATCTCAGATCAGACAAAACTGTAGGTGGAGAAAGAAACAAATTGTACGGTGACAGGATATTCTGATCAATTTCCATATCATTAGCACAATTTCTGGTAATGTAATTAAAGAAATGAAACATGACAAAGGTGATTATATTCCAATAATGTCATGCTTTATTCCTTGTTTACCACAGCAATTTATTTATTCATGTATTAACCACACTATTGCATGGTGTTGCCATATGGCAACAATTCATTTATCTCTCTTTTTTTATAGGTACAGTAGTTCCAGAAAACCTATCTTTTCCTGTTTTTTCTTTTGCTAGGAAACATAACTATTAGCTTACTAGAAAATGTGGTACCACTTCTCTTTTCAACAGATGCTTGAAACCATCAAGGTCATCACCTGAGGGTTGTTGAGGTTGTTCAGTATTTAAATAAAAGTCCTTCACAACAATAAATAAATAAATAAATAAATAAATATCTGTGGTAAGTAAACATTTAAATTTTATCATTAAGACAAGTTTAGATGTAATGAGTTGTTTGCAAAATTACAAAAGGTCATTGTTGCCATATGGCAACAACATGCAAATATGTAACTGAAGTTTGTCCATTCACCTGATTGGTTGGAATGTACTAGTCTCCCATAAAAAATATATAATTATAACTTTAGTTAAAATTTTGAAATAAAAAAACACCTTATTTATATTTGTGTTTGCAATTTGACACATTTTTTCTAGTCTTATAAAACATTGTAAATGTTTGACGCTTTGCAAATAAACTGTGAAATTTGGTCCAGATAATATGGTAATTGGAATTGTGTCACTGTCTTATTCTCATGTTATTATTACCATTCAATGAATTGAGTTGAGTTCAATTAAAAAAAAAAAAATTGTAAGGAAAATAGGTTTTTAATCAGCATATCAGGTGAAATTTCAAATTCAGTCCAACTTTGAAACTTGAAACTGCTCTCATTGAATTCAGAATTGAATGCCAAACAAAATACTTTACAGAATTAAAATATATGTATCTGTTGTTGAGATATTACAAATCAATAATTGAAAAAAAGGCGTAATTTTTAGAAAACGGCCATAATATTCTGTATGAGGGTCACATGGTCCAAAATGGGCCTCATTAATGAATTAGATCAAATGTTTTTTCTTCATAACTTTATTTTTCAAGATATTTACATGGAAATTGGCAGGAACATAGATGGTTGTATACTGAATGCAAAGTTTGAAAAATTAATAAAAATAAATTATGCAAATTAGCATTTAATGTAATGTATTAAGTATACTAATTAAGTTAAAATGTTAAATCGGGACACTCTCTTCTTCAAAATTTTACCAAATGGCTTTATTTGTGCAATATAAAGCTGATCTTAACTCTCATTTATACATCACAAAGCAGGAAAAAAATCAATGTCAGTTATAAAAGATGCATAAATAAGCATTGAACATTATTCACATCTACCATTCTCTATCAATATAAAAAAAATTAATAAAAGATTATTTCTAATCCCCTCTTTGTGCTCTGTAGGGTTTTATATTTCTAAGTAGAGCCTACTAGTGTTTATTTGAAAGAATGTAAATTATTATTTTGATTAATATTCACAGCTTTCAAGGTGGGGCGGCACGGTGGTGTAGTGGTTAGCGCTGTCGCCTCACAGCAAGAAGGTCCAGGTTCGAGCCCTGTGGCCGGCGAGGGCCTTTCTGTGTGGAGTTTGCATGTTTCCCCCGTGTCCGCGTGGGTTTCCTCCGGGTGCTCCGGTTTCCCCCACAGTCCAAAGACATGCAGGTTAGGTTAACTGGTGACTCTAAATTGACCGTAGGTGTGAATGTGAGTGTGAATGGTTGTCTGTGTCTATGTGTCAGCCCTGTGATGACCTGGCGACTTGTCCAGGGTGTACCCCGCCTTTCGCCCGTAGTCAGCTGGGATAGGCTCCAGCTTGCCTGCGACCCTGTAGAAGGATAAAGCGGCTAGAGATAATGAGATGAGATGAGACAACTCCAGTTATATTCTAAAACAGTTATTTATTCACATGAATCAGTTTAAATAAAATAAGTAGGTAAAGCTATTGAAAACTCACTTCAAAGTCTCCTGTGAATCATAACATCAAAACTAGCAGACGGAAAATTTTGCTGAATATTTCATCAGAAACAGTGAGAGCGAGAGAACATCCCTATAAAAGTTATCTGATTGATATTCACAAGTAATCCAGTTGGAAACTGATCAGAAGAGAGAGAGAGAGAGAGAGAGAGAGAGAGAGAGCCTGACCGCTTTCCTGTGACTCAAAAAGAAAAGCGCTGGCAGTTTCCCGACGTCACACAAGCAGAGTTTTTACTCTGTTGTACCGACTTCAACCTGCTGTTACTCCCAAAGTACTGAACAGATCTTAACAAGATACATTTCTTTGGAAAGCAGAGATTATAAGCTTTTTAATGATAGGATTCATGATATAAAATATTCAAGAGTTAAGTAATGACATGTGGAAACTTAGATGATCATCTGCATGGACAAATTTCACAGCACGGTCAGCGAGCGTCTGATATGACTATTTTTAAGGAAAAAAATATATATTTTACAGTACTTTCCAACACTGCACATCGTTGCCACATGGCAACAATTTACCATATATGCCATTTTTTAAAATCAAATATTCCCTTATTTAAGCCATATTATGTAAGAAAAATACCTTAAAATGTTTTTAATGTATAAGTAATAGTTCATGCAGTAGAGGGTTAAAGAATGGTGCCATACATTTTATCCATTTATAGTTACATTTAAAGCTCCTTTCGTCACATACCATACACTATAACAATTATAAATAGTCACTCCCTCACCAGCTTGTTTTTTTTTCATTCTCTCTATCTTGAAGTTAATAAATGTAAAAAATTAAATATATGTTATTTACCAGCTGGGAGGTCCGTATCGTGAAATACTGTACCGTGACCGAGGTCTTGAAAGTACTGACCGATGCCCTCTGGGCCGAGGTCACGATATTTCACCATACGGACCGACCTTAAGCTGGTAAATATTTTTTTTCTTTACCAAATTCTAACAGAAAATGAGAGCGCCCAAAAGGGAAAACCAAACCGAGGTGAGCCACCATTTTGAATCCTCGTTCACGGCTGTAATGCAAATGGCTTCCTCCTCAGTATACAAGTGCACTTCCATGGCAGGAAAAAAACTGCATTTTGCCACCTACAGTGGGGCAAAAAAGTATTTAGTCAATCAGCAATTGTGCAAGTTCTCCCACTTAAAAAGATGAGAGAGGCCTGTAATTTTCATCATAGGTATACCTCAACTATGAGAGACAAAATGAGAAAAAAAAATCCAGAAAATCACATTGGCTGATTTTTAAAGAATTTATTTGCAAATTATGGTGGAAAATAAGTATTTGGTCAATAACAAAAGTTCATCTCAATACTTTGTTATATACCCTTTGTTGGCAATGACAGAGGTCAAACGTTTTCTGTAAGTCTTCACAAGGTTTTCACACACTGTTGCTGGTATTTTGGCCCATTCCTCCATGCAGATCTCCTCTAGAGCAGTGATGTTTTGGGGCTGTCGCTGGGCAACACGGACTTTCAACTCCCTCCAAAGATTTTCTATGCCGTTGAGATCTGGAGACTGGCTAGGCCACTCCAGGACCTTGAAATGCTTCTTACGAAGCCACTCCTTCGTTGCCCGGGCGGTGTGTTTGGGATCATTGTCATGCTGAAAGACCCAGCCACGTTTCATCTTCAATGCCCTTGCTGATGGAAGGAGGTTTTCACTCAAAATCTCACGATACATGGTCCCATTCATTCTTTCCTTTACACGGATCAGTCGTCCTGGTCCCTTTGCAGAAAAACAGCCCCAAAGCATGATGTTTCCACCCCCATGCTTCACAGTAGGTATGGTGTTCTTTGGATGCAACTCAGCATTCTTTCTCCTCCAAACACGACAAGTTGAGTTTTTACCAAAAAGTTCTATTTTGGTTTCATCTGACCATATGACATTCTCCCAATCCTCTTCTGGATCATCCAAATGCTCTCTAGCAAACTTCAGACGGGTCTGGACATGTACTGGCTTAAGAAGGGGGACACGTCTGGCACTGCAGGATTTGAGTCCCTGGCAGCGTAGTGTGTTGGTAGCCTTTGTTACTTTGGTCCCAGCTCTCTGCAGGTCATTCACTAGGTCCCCCCGTGTGGTTCTGGGATTTTTGCTCACCATTCTTGTGATCATTTTGACCCCACGGGGTGAGATCTTGCGTGGAGCCCCAGATCGAGGGAGATTATCAGTGGTCTTGTATGTCTTCCATTTTCTAATAATTGCTCCCACAGTTGATTTCTTCACACCAAGCTGCTTACCTATTGCAGATTCAGTCTTTCCAGCCTGATGCAGGTCTACAATTTTGTTTCTGGTGTCCTTTGACAGCTCGTTGGTCTTGGCCATAGTGGAGTTTGGAGCGTGACTGTTTGAGGTTGTGGACAGGTGTCTTTTATACTGATAACGAGTTCAAACAGGTGCCATTAATACAGGTAACGAGTGGAGGACAGAGGAGCCTCTTAAAGAAGAAGTTACAGGTCTGTGAGAGCCAGAAATCTTGCTTGTTTGTAGGTAATCAAATACTTATTTTACCGAGGAATTTACCAATTAATTCATTACAAATCCTACAATGTGATTTCCTGGATTCTTTCCCTCCATTCTGTCTCTCATATTTGAAGTGTACCTATGATGAAAATTACAGGCCTCTCTCATCTTTTTAAGTGGGAGAACTTGCACAATTGGTGGCTGACTAAATACTTTTTTGCCCCACTGTATGTAGTCCCCTATTTATACAAAATTGAGTCATTCAGGATTCAGCCATGTTTTTGCTCAGCATTCACAACAGTTACAGGTTTTTAGCTTTCTCCTGAAATGTTTTTCTTTCATTTCTTCTTCCTCAAGGTAGTAAAACTCGCTTTCACTGTGAAGACTGTCGTTATCGCTATCCATGATGTAAAATTAATGCTATTATACTGAGAAATGCTGGCCAAAATGTATAAGATTTTTGATAAAAATCTTATAAATAAATCTTATAAAAAAGATAAATGTTGACAAAAACTTCTACTATGTTTGTTGTTGTTGTGAATGAGTGAGTTGCCAGAGGTCCATAACTGGGGCCCGTACTAGGATACAGACCCGCTCGCCAGCCAATCAGAGCGCAGGATTTGATGGAAACCGGACTGTGAAAAAAATAAAAATTGTTATGGAGGAAAAACAAAGTGCAAACCGCAAGCACTTCTCCTGAAGATGTTGGGAAACTTTCCTCTGATCCTGGAGACTCCTTACATACGCCAAATATATATATTTTTTTTAAAAATCCCTTCACTATATCAGCAATTACTATATATGTTTATCTTATGCAAATAGCATGCTTTTTAATGTTTATTATAAGCGTGAGATAGAAACACATTACAACATAAGCGTTATTATCAGCACCACGCTAGAAAATCAACTAACAGCCTCTGACGAGAATCCAGACTTCACCAACACTGGGGTATAATGAACTATTATAAAACACAGCGTTAAAATAGCCTAGGAAATGGATACTTATTATTTGTAGCGAGTCCTTGATTCTTTCCTTTCACTGTAGTTTTATAAATTGAATGCATAAACTGAACACCACAGGCAGAAAACAGGATGTTGTTGTTGCTCTGTTTTATCCTCAGGAGTGTGCATTTAAATCATAACACCCCATTTAACCTATCTTCTTCCCTGTCTGGAAAATATTCCCTCCTCTGCCCTTTTAATTGGTCTGTGGTTTGTGCACAAACACCCACATATGCACAAACACACATGCACACACATGCACACACACTTACATGAACACGAGCACCTCGAGTAAATACCTTTGTCTAATCATTATCAGGCCCACAATCTTTTTTTTTTTTTAATCACTGGCAATAAATCAATTTGTGGATATGGAGGAGGGGGCAGTAATTGGCTTCTGTCTAGTGTTTTGTCAAACAGCAATCATGTAGTTTGTACCTGGATAAATACTTTATTAGAATGATTGACTGGAATCACACCAGATGGAATTAAGGACACGTCTTGGATTTGGTGCAGATTTTGTGAAGCTTATTATAAACCTTTCAGAACATTTTAAGAACTGTGCCCTCGTACCACTGTCATACCCGTACGCTTTTGGGCAGTGTTGTAGTCGAGTCACTGTGGCCCTGTCCACACGGCAACGGATTCAGGTGACTCCGATACAATTGCTTATCGTTTAGGCCTGGCGTCCACACGGCACTGGCATTTTGGGTGCCCAAAACGCAATCTTTTTGAGAACGGGTTCCAGAGTGGAAAGATCTGGCAACGTTGCCATTGTGAAGTCGTCTGGATGAGTAGAACGGATTTGTTTACGATGATGTCACAACCACATGACTGTGAGTGCTTCACGCCGGGTAGAAGTGTAATGAACTCGATGCGAGTTGTCAACAAATCCTATAACTTGGTTCATGAAACGCGCTTACAAAATATTTTCACTGTGAATATTTATTGTGTAATGGTGCAAAGTGAGAGAGAGAAAGAGAGAGAGAGAGAGAGAGAGAGAGACTCTGCCCTTAGGGCAGAGTCAATCCCACCAACAAAAATAGGGAAAAAAAGGTGCGATCTCACCTCTTCAGATATTGGTTTAAGTCCTACAATACATTCCTCAAAAAGGCCGTAGAAGAGCAAATTAATCCATCAACGTGTAGCATTGAATTTATTCCGGACCATTAAAGACGCCGCCTTCCACGTAGAATCATACGTCATCCTCGCCGCCATATTGGATAGGTCAAAGCGGAGAATAAAGATTCATGTGCTGCGTTTAACTGTACCAACAGGTTTACCGTCCAAACGAGATCACATGGGATTACCTTTCACAGGTGAGAAACAACAAATGAATCCATCAACGTGTAGCATTCAATTTATTCCGGACAATTAAAGACGCCGCCTTCCGCGTAGAATCATACTGTACGTCATCCTCGCCGCTATATTGGATAGGTCAAAGCAGAGAATAAAGATTAGCTGCGTTTAACTGTACCAACAGGTTTGCCATCCAAACAAGATCACATGGGATTACCTTTCACAGGTGAGACTGGAAAAATACTTTTCATTGTATTTGGTCATTATAATGTAATTTTACGAACAGATTTTCCTGACTTTGTGGCTAATATGAAGTCTCGTGCATAATAGTTTATGCGCATGTGTCCTTACTTCTTCTATTGTTCTGGTGTCTCTGAAGGGACCGTCTTACAGCGCCCCTAGAGGTGTGGCATGTGTATTGCATCGTTTTCAGCAAGCGTTTCGTTGCCATATGGACCTGATATTTTACTGATCGTTGCCCATTTGGATGCGATATATTTTTAAATAACATCTCGTTGCCGTTGTCGTGTGGATGTAGCCTAAATCTCAAGGCCGCGTCCAATCGCGAGTCCCCAATGTTCAAGTCTGAGTCAAATCCATATCATTAAAGAAAATTTCAAGTCGAGTCCAAGAACAGGACTCCAACTGCACCATTTGAGGGTGGCTGTTGTTGCCTTTACGTGAAACCATCTCTGCTACTGTGTTGGACTAATGTTACTACTTGACTGCCCCATTTTAGTTAACAGGCTACAGATAAAAAACTTGTTTATCGCTCAGCAAGCCCCGCCCACTATCAACAGGGCAAATAACATGAGAGAGGGTTAACATTAGCTAGTTCATTACTCAGCAAGCACGCCCCACCCACTATCAACAGAGCAATGAACATAGTGTGGCACTTACTTCTCTGGGTGGAGTCTTTCCAAATGACGATTGAAATTCGAGGTTGTCCCCGTCGTCTCCTCGATAGTTCTTCTACATATGGAACACATAGCAGTGCATTTTTTTTTTATCCCCTCACTGCACGAGAAGTCTGTATAAGCAAAGCAGACAATCCTAGCGGCGTTCTCTCCAGGCATTTTAGCCACATTAACGTTAGTTTGTTCCTGAACATGACATATGAACACGTGAATGTGCATTCTCTTGCACAAAATTAGTATAAAAATTAATGTAGATATAAATATATTATGACAAATTATTATGGCATGTTACAAAAAAAAAAGGAAAAAAATCAGAGTCCTCGTCTCCAGTTTACGAGTCTGAATGCAGTTAGTGCACGAGTCTGAGTCATCAGTGTTCAAGTCCAAGTCAAGCCACGAGTCCTTAAAATTAGGGCACGAGTTGGACTCGGGTCCGATTCCTAGACTCGAGTACTACAGGCCTGCTTTTAGGCTGGTTGGGAAATGCTAATACAGTACTATATAGTTTGCATGACATCAGCTTATCATCAACTTGTTGATCCACCTCAGCTTTAGCACTATACAGCCCTGTTCACATATGAAACCTGTATGACGTAGCTCACAACTCGCATCAACTTTAAGACATTGGTGCGAGCTTACCAGGTAGTCAAGGGGTCAAGTCCAGTATACCTCCAGAGACTGATTCGGCCCTGTACGCCAGCCAGATCCCTATGCTCTGCTACCCTCCTCTCTGCTCCTGCCCAGCCTGTTCAAGGCTACTGTCTGTCCTGGTTCCCCGTTGGTGGAATGACCTTCCCACTGAGGTCAGAACTGCTGACTCCCTGACCACCTTCAAACACAGACTGAAGAACCCCCTCTGCAGGCTGTACCTCTTCCTTGCTTCCCTGCATATTATGTAACTGCATAGAGGTCTTGACCAACCCAGGCTGTGTACTGTCTAGCCTGGAGTTAGCCGTTGGAGTCTTATTTTTCTCTATTTAGTTGTACTTTGTCAGCTCATTTGTATGGTTGAATTGTTTTGCTTTCCTCGGCTGTTTGCTGCTTGTTCATACTTCAACAGAATATAACACTTTGTGTTATTCTGTCACTTGTTCAATCAGTGCTAGAACTTACAGTATTTGTCTCGAAGTACAGCACTTCTTGTACCTGACTTCTGCACTTGTTGCACGTCGCTCTGGATAACAGCATCTGCTAAATGCCATGTGATGTAATAGGTAAAACCAACATGGGATACATGGACATCATGTATTCCCACCTGACTGTACTGTATTTAACAGGATGCTACAGACTGTGAACCTCTGCGAAACGTGTAAAAGATGTGAGGCCAGATATGGCATATAATTCATGAGGTAGCTTCTATGGACACCTTTTTCGCGGAGAATGCCTATAATTTTGCCATATACCACAGTACCAGATATCTGGCAAGTACTTTCGTCTTCAACACGAGCAAGTCAACAGTTCTGTAATTTTGGTGTTGTTCCAATTTCCAGTAATATCTGGTGATGTTTTCTTTGCTTTTTGTGAAGCGTTTGATGCTGGCTGCTTTAAATCGAGACCATTTGAGGTAGTAGTTTTGTTGCAAGATCACTACATCGTCATTAACGTTATCACCCGAAACATCGCAACCAGTCAAAACATGTTAATCCGATGAATTCAATTCCCACCAAAGCCGTGACGAAAGATTACTGTAAATGTTACTAGGTTGCCAAGTGATAGATTAACATTTAGATTTTTTTGCTTTGTTCCCATTCGGACATGACACCATTCCAGCATAATATAGCAGTAAATTTATTGTTTTCAGTGTGAGTGTGAATGAGGTATAGGCTTTATTATTCTATCCACAGTCACTGGATATGAGCAATTGTGCACTCTGATTGGCTACTCTACTACGAGGCTATCAGTTCATATACTATGAGTAGAGAAAAACAAAATGGTGGAGTGCATCAAGTCAGATATATAGCTTTGTTCTCAAGTATTTAAAAGAAACAGAAAAAGCTCATCTCATCTCATTATCTCTAGCTGCTTTATCCTGTTCTACAGGGTCGCAGGCAAGCTGGAGCCTATCCCAGCTGACTACGGGCGAAAGGCGGGGTACACCCTGGACAAGTCGCCAGGTCATCACAGGGCTGACACATAGACACAGACAACCATTCACACTCACATTCACACCTACGGTCAAGTTAGAGTCACCAGTTAACCTAACCTGCATGTCTTTGGACTGTGGGGGAAACCGGAGCACCCGGAGGAAACCCACGCGGACACAGGGAGAACATGCAAACTCCACACAGAAAGGCCCTCGCCGGCCACGGGGCTCAAACCCGGACCTTCTTGCTGTGAGGCGACAGCGCTAACCACTACACCACCGTGCCGCCCACAGAAAAAGATAAAATAATATTTTTTCCCCAAAATATCTAGTTCCACCACACTCCAGTCCAGTCGGTGGTGGTAATGCACCTTTAAGTTGGTTTGCCAACTGCCAAAAAACCCTAAAGAAGAAGAAGAAAATGGTGGAGCATGTCGCTGAACCATCTGAGGACGATATAAAAGCTCTACTCGAAAACAAAAACCCAAAAAATGCAAAAAAGCAACAAAATATGGAATGAAAGAATTTCATGGTAAGAACATATCTTTTTAAAAATTCTTCAAGAATTATTATTATTATTATTATTATTATTATTATAGCATGTTTCACAAATTGCTACTGTCATTTTGCTGGTTTGTTTACATTCTAAGCGGAAATGATTTTTGTCAGACATTTTGTACAAAGTTTGTATTTATCAAATTTGCAAAAAATAAAAATAAATATACTCTGTTTCTCAAAATCCAGTGAATGTGGATAGAATAAAACAGTTATTCCACTCAATCTCGCCGTACATGGCTTATAGGCAACTCTGTGCTATGTGCTTCATCAGCTATCAGCTCATACACAACTCGATTTTGTGGAAAAACTGTTAATTAACTCAGCATGATCACCTGTTCTTGGGCGAATAGCAGCCATTCTATTTGTTTAATGCTGGGATTGAAAACTGAATGAAAAGAAGCACCCAAGATGTAGAGAGATGTTATGAATAGTGTACCAACATTGGGTTGGCATTGCGTGAACTATGGTAGGGTTGTTATGAAAAATGCTGCTTTGCTAATGTTTGTACAGTGTTGTATAAGGATGAACAACATCTCATCTCATCTCATTATCTCTAGCCGCTTTATCCTGTTCTACAGGGTCGCAGGCAAGCTGGAGCCTATCCCAGCTGACTACGGGCGAAAGGCGGGGTACACCCTGGACAAGTCGCCAGGTCATCACAGGGCTGACACATAGACACAGACAACCATTCACACTCACATTCACACCTACGGTCAATTTAGAGTCATCAGTTAACCTAACCTGCATGTCTTTGGACTGTGGGGGAAACCAGAGCATCTGGAGGAAACCCACGCGGACACGGGGAGAACATGCAAACTCCGCACAGAAAGGCCCTCGCCGGCCACGGGGCTCGAACCCAGAACCTTCTTGCTGTGAGGCGACAGTGCTAACCACTACACCACCATGCCGCCCCGGATGAACAACATACCAACACAAAACAGACACCAGTCAATGTCAGTTACTTCCTCAATACTTCGCACCATCATTTTCCCGAGTTCAGCATGCTGAGTAAATGCACAGCCTTTGCTAAATTAGGCTTTGCTAGCTGGACCTGCTATTGTGCTTAGCTTGCATAAATAGCAACACGGCCTCATTAGCTCAGCCCGCTACAGTTCCAATTTAGCCCCATCACCTTCACCAGTTGAGCTTCATTAGTTAGTGACTTTTTATTTCAGCTCACACTGACTTATTAGCTTAACCCGCTTAGCATAACTTAGCATATTCCTATCAACCTTTGCTGAATTGTGATTATTATTATTATTATTATTATTATTATTCCTTTATTTAATGGATGAATTACAAACAAAAATTGCTGAAAATGGAAAATGATGATGTGGAAAAATGATTTTACGTCCATAATCTGTAGCGCTGTAGGCAACAAGTAATGAGAAGAAAACACCCCCTCCCTCTGTCACCTCATTTCCCCTGAACTAACTCCTCTCTCTCTCTCTCTCTCTCTCTCTCTTCAGTGTCTGGATGCTGAATGTGGGTGCAGTGGTGTGCATCTGGAACAGCACTAGGAAATGGAGCGAGGGAAGAAGGCGGGATGGAGGAGAGGTCGTCTTTTAGGAGTACGATCACTGGAGTGTTTCCTTCAGCGTCTCACAGACGAATGAACACAAAACCAGGAAGAAAAGACGGGATAAACCACTGAAACTCGAGTTATCTGTGTGGAGAGAGCATTTAAACGTTCCGCAGTGGCGAAGTGCTAAGTCGCTTAACCCTTAAAACCCAGTGAGCATGACTGCTTTACGTTGCACTGAAAGACATACAATACAAAACATACACTTTGGAGAGCTTTATGTTCACAGAGAACAATTATAACTATGACATCCTGTCTAGTGAACTATTTATACAATGTTGTATATTTCCTAATATTAGCACAGGTATAAAATAACACACACGACACACTATCTTGTGCAGAAAAAAATGGAGCCATTTAAGATTCAGTCCATGTGCAATACCAGGAAAAATATTAACACTTCATACTAGGATATAATATAACATTATCTCGTGAAGTATACACTCACTGGCCACTTTAATAGGAACTTGTTCTTGGCTGCAAGAGTTGAACCCAATGTGTTCTTCTACTGTTGCATGCTGAGATGCTTTTCTGCTCACCACGGTTGTACAGAGTTGCTATGAGTTACTATATCCTTCCTGGCAAAAAAGCTCGAACCAATTTGTCCATTTTCATCTGACTTCTCTTACCAACAAGGCGTTTGTTTCCACCCACAGAACTGTTACTCAGGCACTCACTCGATGTTTTTTTTGTTTTTCGTACCATTCTATCTGTGTAAACTCTCAAGACTGTTGTGTGTGAAAACCCCAGGAGACCATCAGTTTCTGAAATACTCAAACCAACTCAAACCATCTGGCTCAAATCAACACCCATGCCACAGTGAAAGAAAGTCACACTTTGAGATCACAACTTTTCCCATTCTGAGGTTCGAAGTGAACATTAATTCCCTGAAGCTCTTGATTTTTATCTGGATGATTCAATGTATTGTGCTGCTGTCAATGGATCGGCTGATTAGAAAACGGCGTCAAACAGCAGGTGGATGGGTGTTCCTAATAAAGTTTCCAGTGAGTGTATATCTAATATTATTCGATCTACATTCACTGGCTCACAATCAATGCTGTTCTTTAATTGAATTGCTTCAAGAGCCAAAATGATAAATGATTTTAAGTGACATATTTTTGTGCAGCCCTACTAGTGTTCCTAGATTCCTTCACTCCAGCCTGAGATTAATTATTCTATCCACATTGACTGAATATGAGCAACCACACACTCTGATTGGCTGCGCTACTACTAGGATATCAGCTCATATACCATGAGTAGAGAAAAACAAAATGGCGGAGTGTGTTGCTGAACCAACTGAGGACGAAATAAAAACTTTACTTGAAAACAAAACCCCAAAAATACAAAAAAAAAACTCGCAACAAAATATGAAATAAAAGTGTTTGATGGTAAGAACATCTCATTATCTCTAGCCACTTTATCCTGTTCTACAGGGTCGCAGGCAAGCTGGAGCCTATCCCAGCTGACTACGGGCAAAAGGCGGGGTACACCCTGGACAAGTCGCCAGGTCATCACAGGGCTGACACATAGACAACCATTCACACTCACACCCTGCATGTCTTTGGACGAAACCGGAGTACCCGGACACAGGGAGAAGATGCAAACTCCACACAGAAAGGCCCTCGCCAGCCACGGGGCTCGAACCCAGACCTTCTTGCTGTGAGGCAACAGTGCTAACCACTACACCACCGTGCCATCGAATTATTATTTTCACATTTTTCACAAATTGCTACTGTCATTTCACTGGTTTGTTTACATTCTAAACAGAAACAGTTTTGTCAGATGTTTTGTATAGTTTTTATTTATCGAATTTTCAGAAAATAAAAATTAAAAATGCTCTGTTTCTCAAAATCCAGTGAATGTGGATAAAATAAAACAGTTATTCAACTCAATCTTGTCGTACATGGCTTATAGCCAACTTGGTGCTACGTGCCTCATGAGCTATCAGCTCATGTACAACTCGATTTTGTGGAATAACTGTTAAGCATCTGATTTTGCATTCTGCTTCCAGTTACCATTATATGTCTCATCTCATCATCTCTAGCCGCTTTATCCTGTTCTACAGGGTCGCAGGCAAGCTGGAGCCTATCCCAGCTGACTACGGGCGAAAGGCGGGGTACACCCTGGACAAGTCGCCAGGTCATCACAGGGCTGACACATAGACACAGACAATCATTCACACTCACATTCACACCTATGGTCAATTTAGAGTCACCAGTTAACCTAACCTGCATGTCTTTGGACTGTGGAGGAAACCGGAGCACCCGGAGGAAACTCACGCGGACATGGGGAGAACATGCAAACTCCACACAGAAAGGCCCTCGCCGGCCACAGGGCTTGAACCCGGACCTTCTTGCTGTGAGGTGACAGCGCTAACCACTACACCACCGTGCTGCCCCCATTATATGTGCAGTATACAATAATAATAATAATAATAATAATACACCCTGCACTATAAAAAAAAGTTGTTTTGAATTTAAAAAAGTCAGTAACCTTGTTGCCTTAACATTTTGAGTTTATTAAAACTCATACAGTAAGTTAGCATAATGAGGCAATCAAATTGCATTGTGCTAACTTACTGTATGAGTTTCAACAAACTTGAAATTTTAAGGCAAACAGGTTAATCACTTTTTTTAAGTTAACACAAGTTTGTTTGTTTTTACAGTGTGTCTATTACAGTTCACTTCCAATATGGAGCCATTTGTGATTCCTATATGACTGCACTACAGTACATAGGGGATGAAATAATCACTCTTACACATTTAGAGCAAACTATCTGCCTGATATGGAGCCATTTGAGATTCAGGACCCATTTACCTTTACTAGCACACTAGATGATATAGTGCAGTGTATCAAATATGAAATGAATGAATTCTGCACCCTATCTAGTGAACTCTATCTTAAAAAACAATTTCAAAGTAAGCTCCAGGTAGTACATACAGATGGATGGATGGATGGATGGAAGAAAGAAAGAAAGAAAGAAAGAAAGAAAGAAAGAAAGAAAGAAAGAAAGAAAGAAAGAAATGAGCTTCTGCACCCTTTGAACTGCATTGGATGGATGAAAGAAAGAAAGAAAGAAAGAAAGAAAGAAAGAAAGAAAGAAAGAAAGAAAGAAAGAAAGAAAGAAAGAAAGAAAGAAAGAAAGAGAAAGAAAGAAAGAAAGAAAGAAAGAAAGAAAGAAAGAAAGACGTGAGCTGCACTTTTTGAACTGCATTGGATGGATGGATGGATGGATGGATGGATGGATGGATGGATGGATGGAACAAACAAACAAACAAACAAAGAAGTGAGCTTCTGTACCCATTGAACTGCATTGGATGGATGGATGGATGGATGGATGGATGGATGGATGGATGGATGGATGGATGGATGGAAGAAAGAAAGAAAGAAAGAAAGAAAGAAAGAAAGAAAGAAAGAAAGAAATGAGCTTCTGCACCCTTTGAACTGCATTGGATGGATGAAAGAAAGAAAGAAAGAAAGAAAGAAAGAAAGAAAGAAAGAAAGAAAGAAAGAAAGAAAGAAAGAAATGAGCTTCTGCACCCTTTTAACTGCATTGGATGGAAGAAAGAAAGAAAGAAAGAAAGAAAGAAAGAAAGAAAGAAAGAAAGAAAGAAAGAAAGAAAGACGTGAGCTGCACTTTTTGAACTGCATTGGATGGATGGATGGATGGATGGATGGATGGATGAAACAAACAAACAAACAAACAAACAAACAAAGAAGTGAGCTTCTGCACCCATTGGATGGATGGATGGATGGATGGAAGGAAGAAAGAAAGAAAGAAAGAAAGAAAGAAAGAAAGAAAGAAAGAAAGAAAGAAAGAAAGAAAGAAAGAAAGAAAGAAGTTAGCTTCTGCACCCCATGAACTGCATTATTTGTCCAATCAGGAGCAATTTGGGATTCGTCTCAGTATGACTTTTTGATCTCTACAACATCGCATATAAAATTACAGCTTCTCCATCACACCTCGTGCACTTTAATCCTATTATAGAGCCATTCAGACTGTGCACTACAGTATATAGGGTACAATATAAAATCCCATCT
This sequence comes from Neoarius graeffei, assembly GCF_027579695.1. Taxonomy (NCBI): domain Eukaryota; kingdom Metazoa; phylum Chordata; class Actinopteri; order Siluriformes; family Ariidae; genus Neoarius; species Neoarius graeffei. The sequence goes on from NC_083572.1 coordinate 99,001,457, forward strand.
CCTTAAATATATATATCTAATTATGTCTAATCTAGTGTTCTGCTTCCAGCTCCCATTTTCAGTGCAGTGTGTGTGTGTGTGTGTGTAGGGTATATATATATATATATATATATATATATATATATATATATATATATATATATATATATATATATATGCTTTGAAATAATCTAGTGCACTACACATTCAATATGGAGCCATTCAGCTTTCTACACTACATAGGATATGATTTATTGGCATCATCCTCAGAAATGCACAATATATCATATAGAGTGTGACTAGGGATCTCTGCTTACTACATAATTTTCTACATTCTGCAACAATTACAAACTTCAACATGGTCATATTTCAGCAGTGAAGGCTGTAATAAACACCACACTGCCGATGAAGAGTGATCATCGTAAGCGTGATTTTATTTCAGTAGATTATATACTTCATTGGGATGGGTTACATCCGAGTGTGCTGAGGAGGAATATCTGCAAAGCGATGGTCCCTTTCTGATGGGCGGCATAAAAGGGGAACTGACAAATTCTCCATGACGACAGATGGGCTACAGTCAGTAGTAACTCGATATTGAGAACGTGATCTATACTCTGCCTTCCACAATGATGAGCACTCTATAGGAATGAGAAGACTGATTGCATCAAATAAACATCAGATACAACTATTGCCTGTGCAAGGGAACATGCTGCTCCTTTATATAATATCCTTGGAATATTAACTTTTGAGAATATTTTCAAATTAAATATGTCTGTACTAGCGTATAAAATTATAAATAATAGCTCACTAGTTCCTAAAACATTTAGAAATCTGCTCAGGATGGCTAATGAACGATGTTCTTACAACACTAGATTATCAGCTAAGGGGAATATTGTTCGTCCATCAATTTCCCGTCTCCAAACTCTGGGAAGGAGGAATTCCCATAGAATTAAAAAACTTAGGATCATATCATATTTTAAACCAAAAAATAAGTGTTTGTTTCTTTATAGCCTAAAAAATTATGTTAAGTTATAGGCTAAGTGTTTGTGTTAGTGTCATTTTCCATAGAGTTGTGTGTAAATAAGTATAGTGTATTTAGTGTATTTAGCCGCAATGTATATTTGTATAGTTCTCTTGTTCTAACAATAAATAAATAAATAAATAAAAGTAATTTAAAAAAATTAAAAAACCCAAAGTAATATGGCATGGGTGGCTGTTGACACGAAGGTTTATACTATTTCAACAGCCACACACACACCCCTTACATCAATTATTTTTTTCTATTATATATAATTGCACCGGGTGGCACGGTGGTGTAGTGGTTAGCGCTGTCGCCTCACAGCAAGAAGGTCCGGGTTCGAGCCCCGTGGCCGGCGAGGGCCTTTCTGTGCGGAGTTTTCATGTTCTCCCCGTGTCCGCGTGGGTTTCCTCCAGGTGCTCCGGTTCCCCCACAGTCCAAAGATATGCAGGGTGTGAATGGTTGTCTGTGTCTATGTGTCAGCCCTGTGATGACCTGGTGACTTGTCCAGGGTGTACCCTGCCTTTCGCCCGTAGTCAGCTGGGATAGGCTCCAGCTTGCCTGCGACCCTGTAGAACAGGATAAAGCGGCTAGAGATGATGAGATGAGACAATTGTACCACACCTTTTAGTAAATGTTCTTTCTCATATTATACCGTATATTGTGTGTGAATAAAGTTGAATTGAATATTCAAATTTTCAGCTCAAGCAATGTGAGAAAGTATTTATCTTTGTTGGCGCAAAAAAAAAGCAAACAAACAAAGAAAAAAAATAGGAAGTAACTAGATGGGAACTTAACAGAGGGCATACCTCCACCAAGCTACGTATTATCAACATCAAAATCAAACCACGTGAACCTAGGATAATACTTCAACTGTCCACCAAATTTCATCCAAATCCATTAACTACTTTTTGAGTTACGTTTGGAACAGACAATAAATAAATAAATAAATAAATAAATAAACCTTTTTTTTTATCCTGGATCCACACACATATCTGGATTTGCATCAAAATCTAATCAATTGTTCCTTGGCCCATGGCTCACCTTTCCTCAAAATGTCATCAAAAATCCATTCACTACTTTTTGAGTAGTGAAAGGAAGGGCGCATGGTAGAGCGCGTACCTCTCCCAAGCCACATATTATCAACATCAAAATCAAATTACTTGAACCTAGGATAACACTAAACCTGTACACCAAATTTCATCCAATTCCATTCACTACTTTTTGAGTTACATTGGAAACAGACCAAAAAGCAAACAAACAAACTAGAAGGGCACTCGGTAGAGTGCATACCTCCACCAAGCCACGTTTTCATATGCAAAATTGAATCAATTATTCCTTGACCCATAGTCGACCTTTCTTCAGAATTTCATCAAAATCCATCCGCTACTTTTTGAGTTACCTTGGGAGCAGGCAAAACAAACTGAGAAGAAAACATAACCTCCTCTAACAAAGTTGGTGGAGATAATAAAGAAGGCAACTACAACCCAACCCGAGGCAACAAGAAAACCATAGGGAGCTGCTTTTTAAGGTAAGATATGAGCTGGTTTGAGGTTTCTGTGGGTGGAAATTCCTTGTTGATGTGTGAGTTCAGAAGAGAATGGTCAGACTATTTCCAGTTCACAGGAAGGCTCTGGTAACACAAATAACCACTCTTTACAACCGTGTTGAACAGAAAAGCATCTCACGAGACTTTTTTTTATTTTTATTTTTTTAATTTTAATATCACAATCAGTCTTTCACAGCTGATGCTGATATTATTTTTCTTTCTTTCTTTTGAGTGGAACTTTTTCATGTTACATTTATTCATGAAAATGTGGTTTCAACTAATTAATTATGCATAAATGTGCATACTTAATAAAACAAAAAATATTCCTTTGATTTTTTTTTTGGAATTTAAATATTCATTACCCTGTAATGGAACTCTCAAAAGAATGACTTTTAGCTGGAAACAATTTTTATTGGAATATTATTTCTTTATAGTTTAATAGTTTAATCAAGAAAAAAACCATCCACTATTATGAAAAACTTATTTTATAGCATTGTCAGTTTAATATCTAATGTTATTTTAACAATACTCAACATTTTGGGAAATTCCTGTGTGATTTAACTCTAGTTAGTTAGAGGTGTGAATGAACAATGCAGTTGATCTAGAAATTTAGAAGAAAAAAAACCAAACATATATTATATTATATTATATTATATTATATTATATTATATTATATTATATTATATTATATTATATTATATTATTTATTTGTATTATTATTTCCTCGTACTCCCAAGGAATCCTGTTGTTGCCTTTAACCACGTGCTTGTTCCCTGGGGTATAAATGCACTCACTGGCCACTTTAATAGGAACTTGTTCTTGATTTTAAGATCCCTGTTCATGGCTGCAGGAGTGGAACCCAATGTATTCTTCCGCTGTTGCATGCTGAGATGCTTTTCTGCTCACCACCTTTGTAAAGAGTTGCTATGAATTACTATATCCTTCCTGGCAAAAAAGCTCAAACCAGTCTGTCCATTTTCCTCTGACTTCTCTTATCAACAAGGTGTTTATTTCCACCGACAGAACTGTCACTCACTCACTCACTCACTCACTGTTTTTTGTTTTTCGCACCATTCTATCTGTGTAAACTCTCGAGACTGTTGTGTGTGAAAACCCCAGGAGATCATCAGTTTCTGAAACATTCAAACCAACTCAAACCATCTGGCTCAAACCAACACCCATGCCACAGTAAAAGAAAGTCACACTTTGAGATCATAACTTTTCCTGTTCCGATCTTTGAAGTGAACGTTAATTATCTGACGCTTTTGATTTGCATCTACATGATTTGATGCATCAAGGGATCCGCTGATTAGAGAACTGCATAAAACAGCAGGTGGGTGGATGGATGGGTGTTCCTAATAAAGTGTATGATGTTGTACACATGCAAAATCCCTCAACCATCAACCTCAACAAGTGTCTATAAGCGTCTCTAAACTTGTTAGAAGTTACAGGAAGGGGCTCAGTGCTGTTTTTTTTTTTTTCCTTTCCTCAAGCTAAAGTTTTTGTAACCCAAATCCTACTTTTGCTTGCAATTCATCTGTCATGATTTCCTCGCACATTATTAATTGTTTAATCACAGTTAATTCATTGCAGAACCTTAAAATAAAGCGGTACCAGATTTCTCAAACAGCCCAAACAATGGATTTGTCTCGGTCTGAAATCATGTATTCTCCAATATTAATTATCAACAGGACAACTTTCTTTTATTGTAGCTTTTGATAAATGGTGAAATAAAAACAGTTCATTGTGAGTGGACGCAGCCTTTCGGACCCGCCTCTATGATTTATAGCAAACATAAAGGGGACAGACCTGCCATATTAATCACGTCAGATAGAGGGCACAAAGATAAATGGCTGGAAGAGAGGAGGGGGTGAGGTGAGGTGGGGGGTATGTTTAGTCAGAGATAAAGAATACTGTATCTGTATGTCGGAGCGTAAATATATTGCCGTCTATATTCAATGTAGTTTCATTTTCACACAGGGATTTCACACTGATATACAATAGATTAGATCATATATTGTGGCGGTGTAAAAATCTGATCGTGGTAGTGCACTCGGAATAAGTGGACTTCTAATATCAGATGTGAATGGTGGATAGAAAATGGCTGATAAGACCCAACCGAGGCAACGGCTTCATCAGTCGAAAGGGCATCACATTCCTCTGAGTTTGTGTGTTTGTGTGTGTGTTGAACAGCGTCCTCAATCATCCCCTCCACCCTCTACCCCCCCCACCCCCCGTCTCTGACACATATCTATCTGTTCCAGCCCATAAACCCCCAGTCTCTGTTTAAACACACTTCACAGATGAGCCACCCACCATGATGGGATGTTGAGACCACCCACTGACAGGGTTGTGCAATCTGGCTGTGTCCCCAGTGCTACAATTCATCCCGAGCCAATGTTGTTTACCAAATCGATGGTCATTTTAAGTCTATTCCCATTGCTAGAACACTGATTTCTCCATAATGAGGCTTCTTTATAGTGGTTATTTTATGCTCAAGTGCCTATAGATATAGTGTTATTCCCGGGACGTCAGCGAGGATCGGTGTTACCCATAATTCACTACGACCGTACATCAGGGTTATCATTGAGGAACGGCTCCAAAGATGTGAGCTGGCATGCAAATGAAAAAGTCAAATAATTGTGTCATGAAAGATAGAGTAAAATCAGCAAATCTAAATGTGGTCCAATTCCAGTTCCTAGTTCTGATTGGTCGGAAGGTGTTGGTTAATAACTACTTATTACAGTGCCTTGAAAAAGTATTCATACCCCTTGAACTTTTTCACATTTTTCCACCTTACAACCACGAACTTAAAAAGTTTTTTACTGAGCTTTTATGTGATAGACCAACACAGAGTAGCACATAATTGTGAAGTGAAACGAAAATGATAAATGGTCTTCAAAATTTTAAACAAATAAAAATCTGAAAAATGTGGTGTGCATTAGTATTCAGCCCCCTGTACTCTGATACCTCTAAATACAGTCCAGTGCAATCAATTGCCTTCAGAAGTTATCTAATTAGTTAATAGAGTCCTATTGTGTGTAATTTACTCTCAGCATAAATACACTTGTTCTGTGAAGGCCTCAGTGGTTTGTTAGAGAACACTGAAGAACAAACAGCATCATGAAGACCAAAGAACTCACCAGACAGGTCAGGGATAAAGTTCTGGAGAAGTTTAAAGCAGGGTTAGGTTATAAAAAAAATATTCCAAGCTCTGAACATCTCAAGAAGCACTGTTCAATCCATCATTCAAAAATGGAAAAAGTATGGCACAACTGCAAACCTACCAAGACATGGCCGTCCACCTAAACTGACAGAGCGAGCAAGGAGAGCACTGGTCAGAGAAGCAGCCAAGAGGCTCATGATCACTCTGGAGGAGCTGCAGAAATCCACAGCTCAGGTGGGAGAATCTGTGCACAGGACAACTATAAGTCATACACTCCACAAATCTGGCCTTTTTGGAAGAGTGGCAAGAAGAAAGCCATTGTTGAAAGACAAGCATAAGAAGTCCCGTTTGCAGTTTGCTAGAAGCCATGTAGGGGACACAGCAAACATGTGGAAGAAGGTGCTTTGGTCAGATGAGACCAAAGTTGAACTTTTTGGCCTAAATGCAAAGCGCTATGTGTGGTGGAAAACTAACACTGCTCATCACCCTGCACACACCATCCCCACTGTGAAACATGGTGGTGGCAGCATCATGCTATGGGGATGCTTTTCTTCAGCAGGGACAGGGAAGCTGGTCAGAGTTGATGGAAAGAGGGATGGAGCTAAATACAGGGCAATCCTGGAAGAAAACCTGTTGGAGGCTGCAAAAGACTTGAGACTGGGAAGGAGATTCACCTTCCAGCAAGACAATGACCCTAAACATACTGTACAGCCAGAGCTACAATGGAATGGTTTAGATCGAAGAATATTCATGTGTTAGAATGGCCCAGTCAAAGTCCAGACCTAAATCCCATTGAGCATCTGTGGCAAGACTTGAAAATTGCTGTTCACAGATGCTCTCCATCCAATCTGGCTGAGCTTGAGCTATTTTGCAAAGAAGAATGGGCAAAAATTTTAGTGTCTAGATGTGCAAAGCTGGTAGAGACATACCACAAAAGACTTGCAGCTGTAATTGCAGCAAAAGGTGGCTCTACAAAGTATTGACGCAGGGGGGCTGAATACTAATGCACATCACATTTTTCAGATTTTTATTTGTTTAAAATTTTGAAGACCATTTATCATTTTCATTTCACTTCACAATTATGTGCTACTCTGTGTTGGTCTATTACAGGCGTGGCCAATTATTTTTTCCATGGGGCCACATGAGAAACAGAAAATTTTGTGGAGGGCCGGACCAAAAGGCTGAACTAAATTCTGCATAATATTAATTGTATTTCTTTATATAAAGCAGTAAATAACATTGTTTTTACAAGCTGCTAAGACTGGTAAGAGTATGGAAAAAACGAGGTTGCCTTACAAAAAAAAAGTCATTTATTCAATCAAATTTCCCAATACATCATATTATAATAATGATGCCCACATTTGTAGTCTAATCACCTCATTTGGTGTTTTTCAGTTTTTCGGATTTGCTCTCCGCAAACTAAACACACGGCTTTATCTCTGACTTCAGTAAATAAGTACTTAGCAGTCCATGTTTTGTTGAAAGCCCTGCATTCGGCATCTACCTTTCATCTTTTTGCGGACATTTTGGGGGCTAAAGTCTTCTTGTGACCTGCTCGCAACAACGTCGATTCGGAGTAGGTATCAGATCTATAGATCGGCTTGGGCACCTGCTGGTGACGTCACACTATGTGATTGGCTGGACCGTTTGAAGGATGACGTACAAGTTTGTGGTTGGTCTGGACAAATTACGGAAGTAGTTATCACGGGATTAAGTTTCGTGGGATTTCATGTCATGTTCATGTCACGCGCATTGCGTTTTTGTTGAACACAACTTCAAAATAAAAGCAATGCACATTCAGTCCATGCATGAGGTAAAATTAGAAAATATGTTTATTTTGTAATTTCTAATTAACCTTCCGCGGGCTGGTCAGAATGAACTAAAGGGCCGGATGCGGCCCGCGGGCCGTAAAATGCCCAGGTCTGGTCTATCACATAAAATCTCAATAAAAAACTTTTAAGTTCGTGGTTGTAAGGTGGAAAAATGTGAAAAAGTTCAAGGGGTATGAATAATTTTTCAAGTCACTATAACTGAGCATGAGGTCTTTACAGGAAAATATCAGACCGTAGGCTCGGCCCGTACTGTCAAGAGCTCGGTCTGATATTTTCCTGTAAAGACCGAGAAAGCGAGGTTATGGTTTTTTTTTTTTAATTTCTAATATTAAAATAGACCGTCATTATAATGAGGCGTGACTACTTTGTCACGTCATATCTGTAATGTAGTTGAGTCCCGCATGCAGAATAAGCAGTTAGCAGTTTCAAAACTAAATTTCTGTTCGCAGTTAGCGGTTTCTTCATGCTCTTGGTTGCTCATTTCTTGAATAACTTGGTAACTCTTGTTTCCCTTTTGTCTTTTGGCCATTTTTGATTCCATTTTGATTTCCAGTCTTTTTTTGTCGTTTCCCCCCAACATTGAAAGCTGGCACCTTGGAAAGTCTTTAATCATCCACAGGCATTACGGGAAAATTCTGCCCGCCAAGGAACCAATCAGAATGCATGATTTTACCAGAAGTAGCTTGTGCCATATAATAATTTTCTCTACCAGCAGCACTGACAGTATTTCATCCATCCATTATCTGTAACTGCTTATCCTGTGCAGGGTCATGGGCAAGCTGGAGCTTATCCCAGCTGACTATGGGTGAGAGGCAGGGTACACCCTGGACAAGTCGCCAGTTCATCGCAGGACTGACACATAGAGACACACAACCATTCACACCTACGGTCAATTCAGAGCCACCAATTAACCTAACCTGCATGTCTTTGGGGGAAACCAGAGCACCCAGAGGAAACCCACGCAGACACGGGGAGAACATGCAAACTCCACACAGAAATGCCCCTATCAGCCACTGGGCTCGAACCCAGAACCTTCTTGCTGTGAGGTGACAGTGCTAACCACTACACCACCGTGCCACCTGCTCTGACGGTATTTCTGGCTATAATTCAAATCACAGCTTTATATCAATGCACTCATTCTAGTACACCAGGTTTATATCGTAACAGCTCATTCACAGGAACTTGTATCATGGACTCTCCACATAGTCTAAGACTAATAACCAATAGAAGTGTTGTTATAAAACAAAAATATTAAACAAAGTATTACAGATATGGTGATAATTTCTGCAAGGTGATATTTATTGCCTGGATTGCCTGGATTGGCCAGACTTCAGATGTTTCCATCGCTGGCCACAATGCGCCTCCATTCCATACGAGATGACGCCCTTTTCATTCATGTTGTCCCGAAATTGTTGTTCAGCTCGTCTTTCCATCGTTTTGGAGGTCACCCGCGTGGTCTTTTCCAATTCTTTGGATACCACTCGACAATTGTACGAGTCCATCGGTTGTCTTTGAGTCTGGTGACATGGCCTGCCCAGTTGAGCTTCCGTCTCTGGTATTCTGTGATCACGTCGTTCACTCCGCTTCTCTCTTGTATCACCTCATTTCTGATGTGCTCCCTCAATGAGATTCCCAGCATCCACCTTTCCATGGCCCTTTGGGTCATACTCAGTCTTTGCTCCTCTTTACGTGTGGTGGCCCAAGTCTCGCTTCCGTATAGCATCGCGGGTAAGACTGTACTGTTAAACAGTTTCGCACATGTGAGCCTGGAGATTCTTGCTGTCAGCACTTCTTTGGTAGAGGTGAACGCCTTCCATCCTGCTCGGATCCTTCAGGAGATTTCTGTACCCTGATCGCGTTTCATGTTTACTGTTTGTCCCAAGTATGTATACACTTCCAGCTCTTTGATTTCATCGCTTCCCATAATCACGCTTCCGTATGCTATATTGTCAGACCGCATGTACTTGGTTTTGGTGCGGTTCATCTTGAGGCCAACGGCTGTACTATGTTTGTCCAGCTCGTTCAGCATATTCTGAAGTTGACCTGTAGTGGATGCAATGAGAGCGATGTCGTCTGCGAATCTGAGGTGTGTCAGTATCTCTCCGTTGATGTTTATACCTCCATCCCAACTGACCTTTCGGATGATGGATTTGAGACACACGATGAAGAATTTTGGAGAGATGGTGTACCCTTGTTTGACACCTCTTCCGACTGGGACTGTCACGGGCGATGATAGTACTTCGATATCTGTTGTACATCCAGAGTTGGCTTCTTTCAGCACATTTATGTACTGAGGCTCAACTCCTTGCGTGTGTAGAGATTTCAGCACTGCATTTATCTCAATGCTATCAAAGGCTTTTTTGTAATCCACGAAAGTGACGCACAGAGGCAAGTTGTATTCCCTCGCACGTTCCAAAAGTTGGGTGAAGGTAAGGTCAATCGTGCTGTATTTCCTACGAAAGCCGGCCTGCTCTCTCGGCTGTTGCTCATCAAGTTGTTGTGATAGTCTGTTGACTATGATTTTAGTGTAGAGTTTGTAGAGATGGGACAGCAGGCATATTGGCCGATAATTTCGCAGGTCTTCGCGATCACCCTTCTTGTACAACAGGACGTTTTTTGATTGTTTCCAAAGTGATGGTACCTTCCCTTCCCTCATATATTGGTTGAACAGTATCGCGAGTACTTTCCAAAGAGCCTCTCTGCTGCTTCGAAGTGATTCCGTGTTTATGCCATCCTTTCCTGGAGATTTGTTGCCTTTCATCATTTTGAGGGCATTTTCAACTTCACATGTCAGAATTTCTGGCGCCGCTTGTGATGTTTGTGACGTAGGAAGATCGATTGTGATCGATGACTTAAAAAGGTTCGTGTAAAACATATCGACAGTCATTTTCATTTCCCCTTTGTCAGTGGTGGTGTTCCCCTCCTTGGTTTTGAGAGCCGTCACTTCCATTCTGTATTGTGCCATTTCTCGCTTGCATTTTTTCAAACTTTTCCGTTCTTCTGCCGACCGGATCAGCTTCTTCATCTTGAAGTTTTGGAGGTCTACATTGAGATTGTGTCAAATACTTTTGCAGATAATGGAATATTCTAGATGATCTTCGATATTCCTTTTCATATTCTTCCTTTTCTCCAGCAGTTTCTTCATCATCTCCGAGATCCTTCCATTATCTTCTTTTGGGGTGGGAACTTGCGCCTTTCGAATGCATGCTTTGATCTTCTGGGTAAGTGAGTCGTAGTCCTCGTCGATGTCCTCCAGTTGTGCCCATGTCTCCTCTTTGATAGCGTATTTTAGAATGTTTTCGTCAACACTCTTGACGCGTTGGTTCTTCATGGATATGTGCAATGCCTTCTTCTCTCTTATTTCGTCTATTGCTATCTTCGCCCTCAATGGTCACTACCGGTGTTCAATTGTGGGATGACAGAGACGTCTTGCAGAATTTTCCTTTTGTCTACTAGCACATAATCGATCTCGTTGCAGTATTGAACATTTGGAGATATCCAGGTCCACCTTTTCTCAGCTCTTTTCTTGAAAAGGCAGTTGCCTATGTATAACCTCCTCGCCTCCACTTCGGAGACCAGCCGTTCTCCTCTCTCGTTCCTCTCCGCCAAGCCAAATCTTCCTGTGAACTTTTCTCCTGGCCGTCCTTTGCCAACCACTGCGTTGAAGTCACCCATTACGATGGTATATGTTGTATGTTTAACCTTCCTCTGGTGTTAGCTTTCTGTTACTATCTCTGATGTTAACGGGTCAGTTTTGACCCATGTCTTAAATCAGCCATAAAATAACCTAAAAACAATTATTTATCATCCAATTTGTTTCTTACCTCTTGGTTACCTTGTTAGGCTCCCTTATCCATGAAAATATTGATTTTAATATTTTTGTTGTGGCCACCTGGGCCTTTCTTTTAACAGCATACCCCTCGTTTTCAATATAAAAAAGTGGTCAAATGAACCTCAAGAGAATAATGTAAACAAATAAAAGGTTGTTCTGTCACCTGACTATTACTGAGGGGTATTAGATCACATCTCTTAAATGTTCAAAAAAAAAAGATTTTAATTTTAATATTATCAACTATAGTAACATCTATGGTGTTTCGGGTCAATTTCGACCCATATATACAGTGGTGCTTGAAAGTTTGTGAACCCTTTAGAATTTTCTATATTTCTGCATAAATATGACCTAAAACATCATCAGATTTTCACACAAGTCCTAGAAGTAGATAAAGAGAACCCAGTTAAACAAATGAGATAAAAATATTATACTTGCTCATTTATTTATTGAGGAAAATGATCCAATATTACATATCTGTGAGTGGCAAAAGCATGTGAACCCTAGGATTAGCAGTTAATTTGAAGGTGAAATTAGAGTCAGATGTTTTCAATCAATGGGATGACAATCAGGTGTGAGTGGGCACCCTGTTTTATTTAAAGAACAGGGATCTATCAAAGTCTGATCTTCACAACACATGTTTGTGGAAGTGTATCATGGCACAAACAAAGGAGATTTCTGAGGACCTCAGAAAAAGTGTCGTTGATGCTCATCAGGCTGGAAAATGTTACAAAACCATCTCTAAAGTGTTTGGACTCCACCAATCCACAGTCAGACAGATTGCGTACAAATGGAGGAAATTCAAGACCATTGTTACCCTCCCCAGGAGTGGTCGACCAACAAAGATCACTCCAAGAGCAAGGCGTGCAATAGTTGGCAAGGTCACAAAGGACCCCAGGGTAATTTCTAAGCAACTGAAGGCCTCTCTCACATTGGCTAATGTTAATGTTCATGAGTCCACCGTCAGGAGAACACTGAACAACAATGGTGTGCATGGCAGGGCTGCAAGGAGAAAGCCACTGCTCCCCAAAAAGAACATTGCTGCTCATCTGCAGTTTGCTGAAGATCATGTGGACAAGCCAGAAGGCTATTGGAAAAATGTTTTGTGGTCAGATGAGACCAAAATAGAACTTTTTGGTTTAAATGAGAAGCGTTATGTTTGGAGAAAGGAAAACACTGCAGTCCAACATAAGAACCTTATCCCGTCTGTGAAACATGGTGGTGGTAGTATCATGGTTTGGGCCTGTTTTGCTGCATCTGGGCCAGGACAGCTTGACATCATTGATGGAACAATGAATTCTGAATTATACCAGCAAATTCTAAAGGAAAATGTCAGGACATCTGTCCATGAACTCAATCTCAAGAGAAGGTGGGTCATGCAGCAAGACAACAACCCTAAGTACACAAGTCATTCTACCAAAGAATGGTTAAAGAAGAATAAAGTTAATGTTTTGGAATGGCCAAGTCAAAGTCCTGACCTTAATCCAATCGAAATGTTGTGGAAGGGCCTGAAGCGAGCAGTTCATGTGAGGAAACCCACCAACATCCCAGAGTTGAAGCTGTTCTGTACGGAGGAATGGGCTAAAATTCCTCCAAGCCGGTGTGCAGGACTGATCAACAGTTACCGGAAACGTTTAGTTGCAGTTATTGCTGCACAAGGGGGTCACACCAAATATTGAAAGCAAAGGTTCACATACTTTTGCCACTCACAGATATGTACTATTGGATCATTTTCCTCAATAAATAAATGACCAAGTATAATATTTTTGTCTCATTTGTTTAACTGGGTTCTCTGTATCTACTTTTAGGACTTGTGTCAAAATCTGATGATGTTTTAGGTCATATTTATGCAGAAATATAGAAAATTCTAAAGGATTCACAAACTTTCAAGCACCACTGTATTTACTTCAAGAAAAGGGAAAAAAAACAAGTCTTTTTTTTCTGTTGACTATCAGTGGCCTCATTGCTGGATCTGTACACTCCAGCAAGGAGAAGAACACCAATGTAGGCATCCAGGCATGCCCAGATTTTTATGCCATATTTGCCTGGCTTACTGGGCATGTATTGCCAGAATGGGCATTTTCCACGGAAAGGGAGAAAACGTTCATCTATTGTCACCTCTGGCCCTGGGTTGAACATCAGTGGAAGGAGTTGCACCCATCTCTCCCAGACATCCCTGATGGGAGCAAGCTTGTCAGATTTTGCTCTGGTGTCTCTGTTGTCAAATCTGAGGACTCTTGATATCATTTGAAACGTCTGAAGTGACATTGTTGCCTGGAAAATATTCCTGCCTGTCGATGTGTCCCAGAGACTATCAGTGGCCTCATTGCTGGATCTGTACACTCCAGCAAGGAGAAGAACACCAATGTAGGCATCCAGGCATTCCTCATCAATGTCATTCCACATGTTGCCATGGACTTTTTTTCCTTCAAGGTTTGTCATAGCAATTATGACTTTTTTTAGTGACAATGGCATAAACAGATCAAAACATGACTTGATGTCACTTACTCTTGTCACAGCAAACCTTGTGATCCCAGGGGTCATTTTGATGACATTTGCAGCAGCTCTCCTGCCATGTACATCAGGAGGTACTGAGTTCCAACAGATGTTGCCACTTTTGGATCTGAATGTTTCAGCAGGAGCAGCTTCAGCACCGGTGACCTCCTCATCAGACTGATCAGATGTGTCTATGTCTTCCGGTTGATACGCCACATCATCTTCCTCCTCAGAGACCTGCTCATCTCCATCGCTATACTGCTCTGTGTCCTCTGCCTCATTATCAGCAAAGATATGATCCAGAGCTTGGCTTACATTCAGTCCTCTTCTCATTGTTGCATGCTGTAAATTGGAGATGTGTACTCTGCAAGTCACCAACTCTAAACTCAATTGGCCTTACATGTCTGGACATGTCTGTCTTTGTTTGTTCTGTCAAACAGGCAAAGAGAAAAGCCCCTGACTGAAGCTCAAGTGGTTGGAGGAAGAGTTGGCTGTAGGCTGTTGGCTGATTGTGTGTTTATGATTTCAGTTTTGGCATTTATTATTGTTTTATAATCTTATATTTTAACTGGGTCGAAATTGACCCTAACAACACAAAGGTCACAATTTTCACCAGAGCATTTTATAATTTAGTAAAATTATTTTTTTGGGGATTTTATTTTGTTTAAATAGAAGTTCCTGACAAAGTCAAAAAGTCTTGATGCAATAAACAAATTTATGTAGTATTTTTATGCATGCTAAACCTAAAAACGGGTCGGTGCCGACCTGAACACTAGAGGAACTAGTGTGGTATCTAGCATTCGGTAAAATTCTTCCCCTTCATCGTCTTCGCTGCTACTTGTAGGGGCGTACGCTTGGATAACTTTCAGATTTGCTCGGCTCGAGAGGTTAATGACAAGTACTCCGAGGCGTGATGATGTTATATCGCACGAGACAGCTTTCGAGGTCCATTCATTGCTGATGATGAAACCGATGCCTCCTGTTGATCTTGTGCCTTCTGCCTTCCCAAATCTTAGGGCACTCCCATCTTTCCATCTTGTGTTCAGTTCTTCTTTTCGACGTGTTTCACATATACCGAGGATGTCGCATTTAATTTTCTTCTTCTCCTCCATTAGATGGGCCAAAGCGGTGCTCCCTGCCAATGACCTGCAGTTGTAAGTACATATGGCAAGGTTTGTAATCCTTCGTCTCAGCGGCCTACGGGTACCTGAGATTATCAGCCTCTGGGCTCCTGGATTTCATCCCGCCGCCGTTGGACGATCCATTTGCCCTGCAGGGTACTGAGGCTTTCTTCTTTGCATTGTTTTATCCATTCAATGATGCCACCCCACTGGCTAGGCAGGCAGGCCAGTTACTACCTCTCCAGTTTTGCTAGCTTCAACCTCTAGATGATAGACCATTATCCTGTTGGGGTATTGCAGAACTAGTCTTCCACTAGGGTTGGTAGTTCGGTACCTTTGTAGCATGGTTGAACCTGCCAGGGTGAAACACCCCGCTACCATAGCTACCAAACAGCCATTGCCACTGTTGCACCACAATGAGGATTGGAGTAGGATTTTGCAACAGACAAAATTTATATTCAACCTTTATGGAAGGAGTCTCCAGTGTCAGTGTTTTTCTAATAGACAGGAGGTTTTCCACCATCAGAAAGTCTTCATCTGGTTTCTTGGTAGCACAACAAGCTGCATTATTATTAGCTCATCCGGCCGACAGGTGATGAGTTTATGCCATCATGTGTTGCCCATTGTCTGTCCGGTGTCGGCCACGTTTCACGAAAATCGCTTCTTCTCTTTCAATTCTTCACTGATTTTTATTCTTTTTGGCATGAAGATAGGGGTATCAAGGGTGCATATAACTTCTACCCAGATTTGCTTTATTAGAATTATTCATGAAGTTATGGACTAATTAAAATTTAATGAGCAGTTCAACAAAAATCGCTTCTTCTCGGTCAATTCCTCACTGTTTTGGATACTTTCTGGCAAATAGGTCGGTATTCCTAAGGTTGATATCGCTTCTATATATAGCTTGTATATAGTGTATATAGCTTGCAACATTTATTGCACAAGGTGGCCCACTTTAGATCGTTCCTTCTGGACTAGACTGGGCTGGAGTGAGCTACGTTGTCATTGATGGTCTCGTTGTGTTTTATTAACTTCAACAGAGAGAACAAATGAAACAACTGTTGATCATTTTTATATAACATTAATGA
Source organism: Neoarius graeffei (assembly GCF_027579695.1). Lineage (NCBI taxonomy): Eukaryota > Metazoa > Chordata > Actinopteri > Siluriformes > Ariidae > Neoarius > Neoarius graeffei. The sequence goes on from NC_083572.1 coordinate 99,017,535, forward strand.
TAACAGAAACTTGTCATTTGACAATATTAAATGCAACTATAAATGAATAAAAAATGTCACAAAGAATAAATTTGAACACAAAATTGTCTTTGTTTCGATCATAATTCAACTCCATTATGCTAATGTGTAGCTAATAAACATAGTTTTGACATACAGTACACGGTCCTGACATGGATGAGTTATCACCTTTCTTCAAGATCATTCATACATTAGAAGGAACTTTAATAAAATTACAATTCATTTGATGAACATGTCCTTTTACACAATTTTAGACCTTTTTTCTGAACATTTAACATCAGAATATGTTTGCTTGTAAATAAGTGGATGAATCATATGGTCTGGAAACATTGCACTCTTGTATTATAGTGTGAATAAACCATAGTGCTGTTTCCTAGAAATTTTCATTGAGCAAATATTGTTCCCTTGAAACACAAAGCGCTGGCAATATCGTGCCCCGGGAACACAATGTTGACCCTGGCCCATTCATTTAATATTGTTACAGAATATAATGTTGTTCTTCAGATAAATCACTACATTTCAGCAGAAAAAGCAAGCTGACCCTATATTTTAGATTATAACTGTAAGATTCACAATCCCTTCATTATTTAAATTGTGTTTGTTGATGAACTGAAAGCACATGCTCATGCTCATGAAGCAAACTAATAAATAAAAAAATTCAACCGTAAAATCACACAGCCTCTTGCGGCATCATTGTGAATAAAGACGCTATTGAGAAACTGAGAAAGAAGCTTTTAGAGATCATGCATCACCAAAGTCACAAGAATTATACTGATGCCAACCCCCCTTGATGTCATTTGAGGTGTTGTTCCATTAGTCTGAAAACTGCCATCTTGCCAGACAGCAGTAGGTACCATTTTTATGATGGTCTTTGGTATGACCCAACTGCAAGTAGAACTCACAATCTCCTGGTCACGAACCAGACACACTAACCACTAGGCCAACTTGCGGACTATGGCTAGATGAGCTAACTACAATTTGGAAGCTAGGTATCCTCTGAGCACTATAAGTTGCCTGTAGGTGTGAATGTGAGTTTGAATGGTCATTTGTTGCTGTGTTAATCCTGTGGTAAATTGGCGACCTACCCAGGGTGAACACCGCCTCTTGCCCAAAGTCAGCAGGGATGGGTTCTAGCTCCCTGATGGATCAGTGGTATAGATGATGGACAGATGGATGGATGGAGTTCTCCAAACTGGGGCAAATTTGAAGGCAGGACCTCAACTGTCCTTCTTGATGTCTGTAATCCCACAATCGTTTTGGTTAACAACACCAAAATCTTATGGAAGTTTCAATAAACATGAGCAGCCAACCGTTGAACTGGAATTATTAGATTGAATGGACAGTAGTGTCTCAGCATTTAGTGTTCTGGATTACTGATTGGAAGATTAGGATTCAGGATCCCTGCCACATCAAGCTGTTATTGGATACTTCAGCAAGGTCATTACCCCTCATTTGTTCAGCTTTGGTTACAAGAACAAGAGAACAAGAAGCCTTTATTTATCACACGTAAACTCAAACACAGACTTAAGCACAGTGAAATGTCTCCTCTGCATTTAACCCATCTGAAGCAGTGAATATACATACAAGTGAGCAATGAGCACACACACATACCCAGAGCAGTGGGCAGCTATGCTACAGCACCCGGGGAGCAGTTGGGGGTTAGGTGCCTTGCTCAAGGGCACTTCAGCCCAACCTTCAGGCCATGGCTGCCCCATGTTAACCAAACCACATATCTTTGAACTGTGGGTGAAACCAGAGCACCTGGAGGAAACCCACACAGACACGGGGAGAACATGCAAACTCCACACAGAAAGGCCCCCATCAGCCACTGGGCTCAAACCCAGAACCTTCTTGCTATGAGGCAACAGTGCTAAGTACTACACCACCATGCCACCATACAAGTGTCTGTTCAGTGAGTAAGTGGTGCTGAAGAACCCTGGATACTCTTGATGGTTAAGAAGTGTTGCTGTAATCATTAAGACCATATGTTCTGTGATCATCCTAGAATGAGCAGCGACTGTATATCCACAATGGCACAGGGCAGGGCTGAGAGATCTCACGCCAACATTGAAACATCTTCCTTAAATACTTCTTCTGATTTTCCATGCCAACAATGAACATGACAGACATAAATGCTACTTTTAATTGTCTTGCGAAGACGGTGGAAACAGTGCTAGCAGCAACAAAGTAGATGGTATGTCATGTAAGCGCCCCCTCTGCTTACATTGCAACACTGCATGACACAGATATATAACATGGATTTCTGAAGATGTTTACAAGCAAGACTCCAAACTACTGACGAATATGTGCAGCAGCCATCTTGTTTAGGCATAGCTAAAAACAATCACACTGCAACTCCGTGATAACGAACTGCTTGGCAGACATCCAAATAGTTCGTTATACCGAAAAGTTCGTAATACTGAAATGGACCCACTTGTCACAACAAACTCAAATTATATGCAACATTTTCAGCATATTCTCTTGATCACAAATTCTGCTTCTGAGTCACTATCGCAGTCTCATTGACTGCATAACTCATTGACTGAGTTAAAGGATCACGAACAGAGGAGATGATTTCTTCATCTGTTATGGAAATGATGGAGGTTACTGGTGTATCGTTGTCAATGTCCACCCACTGACTCGCTATGTTTTCTAAATCTACGCCATACGGTTCATTAATGTGTTGCAAATCACAGATGATCTCATTTATGGCGTGGTGCAGGGCTGGGTGGGGTGGGGTGGGGGGGTATAAAAACGTCACCGGGACGCTTTAACTAGGTGTTAAGTTTGTCGGTATCAGCAGTCATTTTGTTTTTTATCAATCCTTTGCTCACCATTCTCGATAATTGTTTGTGATGGACACCTAAGCAAGGCTCGTTAAGCCTTTGTTTTATGGTGCGAACACATATTGTTAACTTGAGTGCGGATTTGATTACTTATTGTTTGTCTCTGGTGGGAAAAGGAGCGCAAGGCCCCGTGATTGTTTTTTTGAAGGCTTCGATTCATTGTCAATAAAGTCAGGGGACACAAATTTAGTTTGTTATAAGTAGTTATTGCCCATGGGAGAGAGGAGACGTAGTGGTTATTGCCCGTCACTGAAGAGACGTAGACTTGGCCCTAGCGGACGTCTCCGGTGAGGAGCGCTGATTGTGAGGTCCCGTACAATCAAAACTCTGAGGTGAGTGGGGGAGGGGATTCCCTGCTGAGGCTGTGCGCAGTGTGTTAGCATGAACATGTAGCCTATGAGAAATGAATAGTGTGCTGGATGAGCACTAATCCCAAGTTTTGGAAAATCAAAAATATTGTCTTGGGCCCCTCTGGGGTGTCACCAATCCATGTGCAAAGTATGGAGTATGTGCGTTCAGACGTGTCAATTTGCATAGGTGAACAGACAGACAGACAGACAGACTTTATTTAGCAGTATAGATATATGAAAGTTCATAGTGAAAGACTTTGTTATAGCGGTGTTGCAGTGTATATCCCAGAAGAGGATGGGTTCCTTTTGAGTCCCCACATTGTCTTTGGGAGTCTTTTGTCTCCTGTATAACCTCTGGCTTTTTCATTAGGGATCGAAATCTACATCCAGATTTCTGTAAAGCTGCTTTGTCACAATTGTTGAAACAGCGCAAAACAAATAAATAAAAACAGAACTGATTGAAATACCAAATGTGGTCCCTGACGAAGGTTTGTTTTTGGTTAAAATGCTGCCGAATTAAACACGGGTGGTTACTTAAGGTGGATAATTAAGGCAGTTGATCCAGTTTGGCGCACAGCTAAAATTGGTTCAATTATGTGTTCAAGCTAAACAATTCAACGACACAAGTAGGTGATCGCTTCCCGGGTCATTAGGGGAAGTCGGCGAGGTCATGCTGGAAACGGTAATGAAACGCAGGGGAGTTGAAACTAGAGCAGCTGCCGTGTGTTTGTGTGAGGCTCCAAGCAACTGAACCTCCTGCCTCCATCCTCCCATCTTGTCCTCCGTTAATTTTCCCTGGTGACTCGGAGCAATAAAGCAATCAGAGAGAGAGAGAGAAGTAGATGTGTGCCCTGGAGCAAATGAAACACTCCCGACTCCACAATCGATGACACCATCATCTCCTGCTCCAGATAATGATATCTGGAGGTGTGAGAAAACACAGTGTGTGTGTGTGTACAGGATATCTCTCTTTTCTGACTCCGCTGCAATCATACTCCATCCACAGCACCCTAATGAAGACATCTCTATCTGCCGCCTTCCTTTGCATCGTCTTTCACTTTCTAATCTGTCCATCCGCCTCTTGTGCTATCCATCCATCGGTTCACCTCTCTTCCACACTCTGGGTAGCGCTGTGCCATCTGTATTTCCTCCATCGCATATTCACAGGGATGAACGCAAGGCAGTGAAATGTGACGCTCTGATAGATACGAGTGTCAAAACAATATGACGAGCAAGAGCTTTTCAACCTCCCACTTGACCTCACTTCCTCCATCTCTTCATTTCCCCTCGGTCTCTTTTTCCCTCTCTCCATTCGATGGAGTGCTTCGGTTTTCAGAAGCACCACTACAATTACGTGCGTTTGTCGAGTGGCAACCGCTTTTCAGTTTCCACCGAAACTGTTGACACGGAAACATTTGCACAAGCCTGAATTTGATTTTTTTTTTTTTTATGGAAATAAAACTATTTTATGATTTGTAAGGGAGTTGAGCAGCGCTACATCTAAATTCATTGGGTGTTTTCTATCCACTGGAAAGTTGTTTTCGAGCTGGTTGTGAATTCATCAGAAGACGCTCACCATGGAGCTTCCCCATCCATTCCTATTCACACCATGCCTCAGTGTTATGGGATAAACAGGCGCATGTGTAGGATTTAAAGACATTCAGGGTTTAACCCAGAGCAATGCAAAAGCTTCCAGAAGCATCTTACCCCAGCACCACATTGATAGCCTTGATCCACTATGACTTTCGAATAAATTACACAAATATAGTGCGGTTCATCTCACTTAAAACTCGGCAGTTCATTCAAAGTGCATTTTGCATCCAAATTGCACTGTTTTTAGCCCTGATTTATTCAAGCTCTTCTGAAAAAACACGTGATAACTTGATAAAACCGACTGTGAAATTCTTACCGTAGTTTGAAAAGTCAATTCAGGAACAGAGATCGCACCTGAATGGAGGGCAGGTATTAAATTTGGCAAAGTATTAAATGTACCACCTTTTTTTAAAAGAGCAATTAACTTTGTGTCAGAATATCAAACTGTGAAGAAAGTTTCTAAAAATTCTATTACCTCGGGAATGCTTTCACCTCTAGGTGAAAACACTCCAACACTCCAAAAGCTAGACATCCTTTCCTCATGTCAAGGCTCTGATTTTCTCAAACCGGGTGTATCCTCTTTTATTCTATCCACATTCACTGGATATGAACAATAGTGTGCTCTGATTGGCTATTCTACTACTAGGATATCAGCTCATATACCATAAGTAGAGAAAAACAAAATGGCGGTGCGTGTTGCTAAACCAACCGAGGACGAAATAAAAACTACTCGAAAACAAAACCCCAAAAAATAAAATAAAAAAGCAACAAAATATGGAATAAAAGTATTCAATGGTAAGAACGTATCTATTTTTAATTATTGTGCAAGAATTATTATTGTTGCATTTTTCACAAGTTGTGACTGTCATTTCGCCGGTTTGTTCACATTCTAAGTGGAAATGATTTTGTCGGACGTTTTGTATAAAGTTTTTATTGATCGAATTTGCAAAAAATAAAAATAAATATGCTCTGTTTTTCAAAATCATATAATAATAATAATAATAATAATAATAATAATAAAGTTAAATTTATATAGCGCCTTTCAAGAAACCCAAGGACGCTTTACAATTATAGACAAAAAATAAATAAATAAAAATAAAATAATAATAAATAATAATAATAAAAAAAGATAAAACGTAAAAAAGTCCACCGAGTAGGGGTCAGGATGTAATTCCCGTGGTGTAGCAGCCATAGTCCCACCAAAAGGTGCACGAAAACGAGTCCCACATCTCCAGCACCGCCGCCGTGACGCTGTCAGCAACATTGCTCAACACCACGCCATGGATCCACAAAGCGAGCAGAGAAGCTCTGCCACGCAGAGCGCTGGTTTGTCCCAAACCGCCTGCACAGCCGCTGCGACGCCACTGAACAACATCGCTCGGAACATCACGCCAAGCATTAAAGCACAGAGCGCTGGACAACCATGATGTAAAATGAGCAACAGGCTCACTGCAGTCCACAGCTGGGAGCGCAGGCATCACCCACAGCGAACCAAGGCCTGGAGGGAACCGACACCCAAAACTGGGTCTGGAGCTACACCACAACCAGCGGACAAAACACTCAAACAAACATCAAACTACACAAACACACAGAAAAACATAAATAAATAATGAAAATAGAAAAAGAAAGAAAATAAAAATAAAATTAAAAAAAGCTCTGGTGAGAAGCGGCAGCCAGAATGCACACGACGTACTCTACTCTATACGTCTCGATTTCATGGAATAACTGTTCATTGAATCAACACCTCTCATCACATTTAATCATGTGGTTCTTTGTACATACCGTAATTAAGGGTAACGTGTAGTAAATTTCAGTTTTACTCTTCCAGCAGGCGATTCTTTGAGATCCAAACTAAGCAAGGCTTACACACACACAAACACACACACACACACACACACACACACCTTGAATATTGCTTCCTACTGCTATATTTCATAAGTGTGTACACTAACAATTTACCAGACCTTCATGAATCATGACCTTCATACATATCTTTTCTGTTTAACTGGGAACCTCAAACTATATTCCATGATAAATTTATCATCAAACAACATCTCCTGATTGGCTCACTCATGTACCCTGGCCACACCCCCAATTATCATTCTGTAGTTAGAACCAGGAGAGGAAATGCTTACATGCTCATTTACAGGCTTGTAGTATTCGAGTCCGACTCGTGCCCTAATTTTAAGGACTCGTGACTCGATTTGGACTTGAGCACTGATGACTCGGACTTCGACTCAGACTCATACATTAACTGCATTCGGACTCATAAAGTGGAGACGAGAACTCAGATTTTTTCTTTATTTTTTATAACATGCCGTAATAATTTGGCATAAGATATTTATATCTACATTAATTTTTGTACTAATTTCATGCACAAGTGTCACACCTGCACGATAGACTCTCAGGCGTGCTCCAGACAGCGCATGTGCCAAGCGGACTCTCGCGTGCACGCCATAAACGACTCACACCTGCACAGGATTAAGGCACAATCAGCACGCTTATATAAAAACTGTGAAAACACACTTACTTTGCAAAGTATTGAGCTGCGTTGCTGACATGTTACCAAGCCTTATTTCCTTGTTTGGTTTCCTGATCCCTGATTTCCTGTTTCTCATCTTTGATTCTGCCGAGTCTATGATAGCCTGTTTGTGCCTTGCTTGACCTATTGCCTGTTTTACGATTTTGCCTGCCGTTCTGGGTTGTTTACCGTCTTCAGTTGTATTAATAAACACACCTTCTGCACTTACATCCGTCTCCCAACCATCTCTGACAGAATACTTCCCACTCCCTAACAAAGAGAAGCACATTCACCTATTCATATGTCATGCTCATGTCAGTAGTGGACTCGACTCGAATTTTTTTTTAATGACTTGGACTTGGGGCGGCACGGTGGTGTAGTGGTTAGTGCTGTCGCCTCACAGCAAGAAGGTCCGGGTTCGAGCCCCGTGGCCGATGAGGGCCTTTCTGTGTGGAGTTTGCATGTTCTCCCCGTGTCCGCGTGGGTTTCCTCCGGGTGCTCCGGTTTCCCCCACAGTCCAAAGACATGCAGGTTAGGGTAACTGGTGACTCTAAATTGACCGTAGGTGTGAATGTGAGTGTGAATGGTTGTCTGTGTCTATGTGTCAGCCCTGTGATGACCTGGCGACTTGTCCAGGGTGTACCCCGCCTTTCACCCGTAGTCAGCTGGGATAGGCTCCAGCTCGTCTGCGACCCTGTAGAACAGGATAAAGCAGCTAGAGATAATGAGATGAGATGACTTGGACTTGAACACTGGGGACTCAAGACTGGACTCAGACTCGAGGTTTAGTGACTTGACTACAACACTGCTCATTTAATATCATTCCAATCGACGCACACTTCGAGTTTAGTGCTTGTTAAAAGAGTAAGTGAAGATAATAACATGGTATTGAATGGGAAGTAAATATTTACTCATAACTTTGCCTCCAACTGATTTCCTCTCCTTTCAACAACACATACAGTACTGTGCAAAAGTCTTAGGCACCCTATTTTATTTTTTTTTTTCATGCAAACTTTGTTATAGATTTCTATTTTATGACTTCTACATTATCAAGTCAGGACAAAAACATTTTCGAGTCCAAACATTCATTTTCCAGCACAAAATTAAATGTTACAAAAAAAAAAAAAGTTTGTAATATGTCTGAGCAGCATATTCCATAAGAGAGCACTTTTCAGATTAAAAAAGAAAACATAATGAAGGCTACTGGGTTTTGGTGCAAAATGAAGAACCGAGTGTGACAGTCAAAGTGTCCAGAAGAACATCTGTAAGATGCTCAGTAAAACCTACAGCTCATTTCCGCATAAAATTGCACTCACTGTACCTGAGACGACTATTTTTTTTTAAAGCAAAGGGAATTTTGTCTCACACCAAATATTGACTTTGTTTCATTTATTATGGCTTACTGCTGTTGTTTATAGTATTTTTTTAATGTAGAAACATTTAATTTTATTATTTTTAAGGCATTTTTGGTCGACAACATTTCTTTACATGAGCCTGAGACTTTTGTAAAGTATTGTGTGTATATATATATATATATATATATATATATCATCTCATCTCATTATCTCTAGCCGCTTTATCCTGTTCTACAGGGTCACAGGCAAGCTGGAGTCTATCCCAGCTGACTACGGGTGAAAGGCGGGGTACACCCTGGACAAGTCGCCAGGTCATCACAGGGCTGACACATAGACACAGACAACCATTCACACTCACATTCACACCTACGGTCAATTTAGAGTCACCAGTTAACCTAACCTGCATGTCTTTGGACTGTGGGGGAAACCGGAGCACCCGGAGGAAACCCATGCGGACACGGGGAGAACATGCAAACTCCACACAGAAAGGCCCTCACTGACCACGGGGCTCGAACCCGGACCTTCTTGCTGTGAGGCGGCAGCGCTAACCACTACACCACTGTGCCGCCATATTTTTTTTTTCTTGTAAGCATTTTATATATATATATATATATATATATATATATATATATATATATATATATATTAGTGCTGTCAAGCGATTAAAATATTTAATCGCGATTAATGTCGCGACTGTCATAGTTAACTCACGATTAATCGCAATTTAATCGCACATTTTTGTCACATGAAAAACCATTGTAATTCTCTTATCAGCATAAAAACGTGAATGGGCTTGCTTTGTATTGCAAAGCATAACACGTCTTGACACAGCCACTGCAAAGTGAAACCTAAGCCGAACACCGGGGCTAGCAAAAGAACCATGAGTGAAGTGATCTACTGCTTGAGTTAGTCTACAACTCAGAGAGACAGGTTACACAGTGACGGTAGGCTTGACATGCTTGATTATAATATAAAGTACACTATTATATTAACTTTAAGTTGTTCGTTGATAAATATTGCATTAAATCTGATCTTTACTGTTTCAGCTCACTTAACACATTTTGTACTTTTACACTTTCTGCCTGTTGATGCGTCGCGCTGTCCAATCAGAGGCGTCCAAATTTGCATATTACAGGAAGGGTTTCTGGGATAGCATTGAGTTTACAGTTCAGAGGGATCTGGCTTCTTTAGATGCTGTCTTCTTAAAACTGAATAAATATTTAAAAAGAGCCAAATGAGCCAGTCTTTTGAACGGCTCTTTTCAAAGAACGGATCACAAAGATGCGGATCCCATCAAAGAGCCATAAATCCCATCTCTACTAGCGCGCCCTGCCCATGCTGGTTCTTTGGGAGGAGGACAGAGGACTCTGGCTGTGCGGGGCATGGCATTACAGTCTAGCTGCTATCGTTTGTCTCTGTTCCAAGTTCCTGGCAGTTTCAAAAGCTTATGAAAAACCTACATCAGGTCACAGAGCGGGGTGGCACGGTGGTGTAGTGGTTAGCGCTGTCACCTCACAGCAAGCAGGTCCTGGGTTCGAGCCCCGGGGCCGGCGAGGGCCTTTCTGTGTGGAGTTTGCATGTTCTCCCCGTGTCCGCGTGGGTTTCCTCCGGGTGCTCCGGTTTCCCCCACAGTCCAAAGACATGCAGGTTAGGTTAACTGGTGACTCTAAATTGAGCGTAGGTGTGAATGTGAGTGTGAATGGTTGTCTGTGTCTATGTGTCAGCCCTGTGATGACCTGGCGACTTGTCCAGGGTGTACCCCGCCTTTCGCCCGTAGTCAGCTGGGATAGGCTCCAGCTTGCCTGCGACCCTGTAGAAGGATAAAGCGGCTAGAGATAATGAGATGAGATGAGATACGGTAAATTCAAAAAAGATCGTTTCCCCCCATTTCCCCTTTGAGAACTAGAGAGGGTGAAAACTTTTACACTCAGCTTTATTCTCCTTTATGTTCTTTGTGAAGTCTCTCATGCATTATTTACGCTTCATGCTAAGCATTTTCCTCACTGTTTTTTGTTTCAGTCTTTTGATGTTTCACTGCTGTCTGCATTTTCATATTTTTAACTTTGTACCTCAGACTGCCTGTGATAGCATTTTACATTTGCTCTCACGTATTTCCATCCAATTCTATTCTACTCTCCTATATTCTCTTCTATTCTACTTCGTTCTATCCTATCCTACTCTCCTTATTCGATTCTACTCAGTTCACTTTATTATACCAACACAAAGGCTGTACAATATCACGAAACAAAACAAAGAGTGCATACACAGTGAGTACAAGATGTGTTTCATGAACAAAGGGAAGAGGTTGATTTTTAAAGTGCAAATTCAATCCTTAAGTGATTTATACAGTATCAGTGATTTGTAATATATATATGCTGTACCAGTCAAAAGTTTATAAGTTTATACACCCCTCCTCAGTGTTCATTTTTTCTGTATTACCATTTTTTACACTGCAGAATAATACTGAAGACACCAAAACTCTGAAACAACGTATGGAACACACACGGAACTACGTGACAAACAAAAAGAGTTTTAAAAAAAATAATATTTTAGATTCTTCAAAGTAGCCACCCTTTTATCCCCCTTTTTTCTCTTTCTCTTCCTCTCTCCCTCCTTCCCTAGGCTACAGGAAAGACAGAATGTATAAGAAATAAGGGGATATAAAAAATTAGAACAACAAAGGTGTTTTATATATATATATATATATATATATATCCGCGCAGTGGTGCTTGAAAGTTTGTGAACCCTTTCGAATTTTCTCTATTTCTGTATAAATATGACCTAAAACATCATCAGATTTTCACACAATTCCTAAAAGTAGATGAAGGGAACCCAGTTAAACAAATGAGACAAAAATATTATACTTGGTCATTTATTTATTGAGGGAAATGATCCAATATTACATATCTGTGAGTGGCAAAAGTATGTGAACCTCTAGGATTAGCAGTTAATTTGAAGGTGAAATTAGAGTCAGGTGTTTTCAATCAGTGGGATGACAATCAGGTGTGAGTGGGCACCCTGTTTTATTTAAAGAACAGGGATCTATCAAAGTCTGATCTTCACAACACGTGTTTGTGGAAGTGTATCATGGCACGAACAAAGGAGATTTCTGAGGACCTCAGAAAAAGCGTTGTTGATGCTCATCAGGCTGGAAAAGGTTACAAAACCATCTCTAAAGAGTTTGGACTCCACCAATCCACAGTCAGACAGATTGTGTACAAATGGAGGAAATTCAAGACCATAGTTACCCTCCCCAGGAGTGGTCGACCAACAAAGATCACTCCAAGAGCAAGGTGTGTAATAGTCAGCGAGGTCACAAAGGACCCCAGGGTAACTTCTAAGCAACTGAAGGCCTCTCTCACATTGGCTAATGTTAATGTTCATGAGTCCACCATCAGGAAAACACTGAACAACAATGGTGTGCATGGCAGGGTTGCAAGGAGAAAGCCACTGCTCTCCAAAACGAATATTGCTGCTCATCTGCAGTTTGCTAAAGATCACCTGGCCAAGCCAGAAGGCTATTGGAAAAATGTTTTGTGGATGGATGAGACCAAAATATAACTTTTCAGTTTAAATGAGAAGTGTTAAGTTTGGAGAAAGGAAAACACTGCGTTCCAGCATAAGAACCTTATCCCATCTGTGAAACATGGTGGTGGTAGTATCATGGTTTGAGCCTGTTTTGCTGCATCTGGGTCAGGACGGCTTGCCATCATTGATGGAACAATGAATTCTGAATTATACCAGCGAATTCTAAAGGAAAATGTCAGGGCATCTGTCCATGAACTGAATCTCAAGAGAAGGTGGGTCATGCAGCAAGACAACGACCCTAAGCACACAAGTCGTTCTACCAAAGAATGGTTAAAGAAAAATAAACTTAATGTTTTGGAACAGCCAAGTCAAAGTCCTGACCTTAATCCAATTGAAATGTTGTGGAAGGACCTGAAGCGAGCAGTTCATGTGAGGAAACCCACCAACATCCCAGAGTTGAAGCTGTTCTGTACGGAGGAATGGGCTAAAATTCCTCCAAGCCGGTGTGCAGGACTGATCAACAGTTACCGCAAATGTTTAGTTGCAGTTATTGCTGCACAAGGGGGTCACACCAGATACTGAATGCAAAGGTTCACATACTTTTGCCACTCACAGATATGTAATATTGAATCATTTTCCTCAATAAAGTATAATATTTTTGTCTCATTTGTTTAACTGGGTTCTCTTTATCTACTTTTAGGACTTATGTGAAAATCTAATGATGTTTTAGGTCATATTTATGCAGAAATAGAGAAAATTCAAAGGGGTTCACAAACTTTCAAGCACCACTGTATATTCTCTTCTATTCTACTCTTTTACATTCTTCTCTATATTCTACTCAAATCCTCTACTCTGTTCTGCTCAGTTATATTCTACTTTACTGTTCTGCTCCATTCTACTCGAATGTACTCTGCTCTTTTTCTACTCTGTTTTACTTTATTCTGCTTTAGTAGTCTTTTCTATTCTAATATATCGTAGTAAATGTGAATAAATCTAACTGCATTCCAAGGGATTGCTTTTATTTCATCAGGTTCTATTCGAGACAGCTCTATTCTATTCCAAGCTCTCCTCCTTGTAGTGTACTACTGCTACTAGATTCTATTCAGTTCCACTCCATTTGAATGTTTTATTCAGTTGTATTCTACTCAATTCTACTGAACTCTGTTCTATGCTATTTTGCTTTTACCATTTTATTCTAATCCATTCTGCTCTACTCTATTCAACTCTACTATAGTCTGGTCTTTTCCAGGGGCGCAGATAGGATTTTTGAACTGGGGGGGACTGAGTTGTCAGCAAATGATTCCATTTTGTGTGTATATATATATATATATATATATATATATATATATATATATATATACTACCGTTCAAAAGTTTGGGGTCACTTTGAAATGTCCTTATTTTTGAAAGAAAAGCACTGTTCTTTTCAATGAAGATCACTTTAAACTAATCAGAAATCCACTCTATACATTGCTAATGTGCTAAATGACTATTCTAGCTGCTGGTTTTTGGTGCAATATCTCCATAGGTGTATAGAGGCCCATTTCCAGCAACTCTCACTCCAGTGTTCTAATGGTACAATGTGTTTGCTCATTGCCTCAGAAGGCTAATGGATGATTAGAAAACCCTTGTACAATCATGTTAGCACAGCTGAAAACAGTTTAGCTCTTTAGAGAAGCTATAAAACTGACCTTCCTTTGAGCAGATTGAGTTTCTGGAGCATCACATTTGTGGGGTCGATTAAATGCTCAAAATGGCCAGAAAAATGTCTTGACTATATTTTCTATTCATTTTACAACTTATGGTGGTAAATAAAAGTGTGACTTTTCATGGAAAACACAAAATTGTCTGGGTGACCCCAAACTTTTGAACGGTAGTGTGTATACATGTTATTTCACCTCCCTCACTGCCATCACCAGGAACTACCTGCAGGCCAGGACAATGATAACATTTTAACATAGCCTATGGAAATCCAAAGTTTACACATTATCATCACGCACAGAAATTGCAAAACTAGTTTTAAAACCGCTAAGTTCCAACTGTTAACCATAGCGAGAGGCTGGGCTACGTGTGTGTGTGTAAGGTGTAAACCAGTGCATCCTGACTTTCTAACTATGCCTGTGTGTTGCGTGAGCGGCAGTCAGTCAACAACTCTTCGCAAAGTTTCCTTATGAAACAATATGCTCGCTGAAATTATGGCAGGGAACGCCAGATTAAACATTAAAACTGCCTTCTGAGCACTGTATCTACAGGCTACCACCGAAAGAAGGAGGCTACCAGAAAGGCATCTCTACTCCGTACGATTTAACTTTCACTACGACATTACTTTGAACAGACTATCAAAAAATTGCAAGGTGATATGATAAAGTAAGGCACAGTTTACTTACAGCCGTTTTTTTTTTTTTTTTAAACGATGCAATCGTTTTCTGCCTTTTGGCACCCTTCATCATGCCGTGTTGGGGTCCTGAACTAGGAGGCGCTGTCCCTGATATGCCTGTCAAACTTGTAACCATAGCAACCAAGCTCGAGCTCGCAACCTGTGCAGTCTGCGCAGTTGCAGCTATGTATGTACTGCTGTGCACCTCAATAAACCGAATGGTAATTAGTCTTTTGATTTTTCCGTGAGGTTTGCGTTATGCAAAGAAAGACAGCATAGACGTTTTTTCCTCCCTATAAGTGGGGGGGACCGAACGAGGTGAATTTAAATCTGGGTGGGACGAATCCCCCCCGTCCCCCCCTCTATCTGCGCCCGTGGTCTTTTCTAACATTCTACTATACGTGTCTCCATTCTACTCTATTCAATTGCATTCTCTTCTGTTCTACTTTACTCCATCATATTATATTCCTTTCGATAATTTCACATTTTTTTCTGTTCTACTCTACTTTCTTTGATTCTAATCTATTGTTTGTACTCTATGCTATTGTATTCTGTTCTGATCTACTCCATTTATTTGTATGATTTCATATTTATTCTGGTCTACTCTTTCTTTGATTCTATTCTATTCTGTCTACTCAATTCATTTGTATGATTTCACATTTTACTTTGCCATGCTCTACTTTCTATTCTATTCTATTCTATTCTATTCTATGCATTATTTACACTAGCTTCTACAACTAGTCCTACTTCTAGTTCACTTGAATGGCTTTTATTGGTCATATACCGTATGCAGATAGTTTTTGGCTAGATATAGGATTTCATTGGTGACGTTTAAATCATCACTTCAGTGTAAGAAGCCCGTTTACAGTCAGACCAAAAAAAAAAAATGAAGTGCACTCCCAAGAACGACTTTTATTTCATCAGATATTGAACACTAACACCCTTTTCCTTCACTCTTTGCTTAAAGACGTCCAATCCCATAAGTTCTTATGGGCTGAAGCTAGCTGAGACGATAAAGCATCACACATTTATTCATTTGTCAGATGCTTTTATCTAAAGAGACTGAAACAGAATCCAAACCAAGCACAAGGCTGAGCCTCTGAAGGTTAAAACATTAAAATATTAACATCACTGTATTATTATTATTATTATTATTATGGCTATTTTCACATCTGCTAATAGAAGGTATCATTATAAGTATAAGTATAAGTATAACCTATTATTGGAGTCAACACCAGCTGTTTTGCCATTTAAGAGACAAAAAATTAATTTTCTTCCATATTTACATTCTGTTTTAGTATTCAATAAATGACAGGCAGTTCTTTTTAGTGGATTCAGACCTATAAACCCATCTACCTCTGGAGTACAAGCCAGTGGGTTTGAAAGGCCTCCGTGTTCACATCCTGCTCCTGTGTATAGTAATGAAATGGAAGCAAAGCCTCGTTTCAGCAATCTGTGATCTTATCTCGGACTTTGATTCGCACTGCGTGCCCTTTCTGTGGAATAAAACACATTAATACACACACCATGGCAAAGAGGTGATGGGATGAGAGAGAAAGAGATAGGCTGCATAGGGGGCAAGATGAAAGAGAATAGCAGAGCCCGGAATGGGATGAAGAGAAAATGGAGTGTGTCGGTGTGAGTGTCAGCACTGAGATTGCACTAACACACTGCAAACTTGAAGCTGCTATGTTGGTACCAAAAACATGCGCACACACACGGACACGCGTCATGGCCGGGAATATATTACCAGAAACACACACACACACACACACTCATCAGACAGACAGAGTCAGATGAAATAACACAGAACACAAATGCAGGCATTTTGAAATTTAATCATGCTTCATCAACACAAGTATTTAATTTTAGAAAATACTGTTTTAATGACACAACAGTTTCCCTGATATTTGGAGTCTTGCTAGTGATCCTAGCTAGACACACAACAAAATAGTCAAATAGTCAAAAGTTATGTAGTCCGATAAGAAATTTGGCTATTGGATTTAAACACAATTGGATATTTAAGGTCCGAGCACCGGAGGGTCACAGCCTCCAGTGTCCACTGGAGAGCGCTGCACCGAGGTGCAAGGCCCCATTCTTTTCCTAAGGATTCTTATTATTCTTATTATTATTCTAATTCTGGCAGCACGGTGGTGTAGTGGTTAGCATTGTCACCTCACAGCAAGAAGGTCCTGGGTTTGAGCCCAGTGGCCGATGAGGGCCTTTCTGTGTGGAGTTTGCATGTTCTCCCCGTGTCTGTGTGGGTTTCCTCACAGGATAGAGGGGGATAGATTTTCCCCCACAGTCCAAAGACATGCAGCTTAGACTAATTGGTGACTCTTAATTGACCGTAGGTGTGAATGTGAGTGTGAATAGTTGTTTGTCTCTCTGTGTCAGCCCTGCAATGATCTGGCAACTTGTCCAGGGTGTACCCTGCCTCTAGCCCATAGTCAGCTGGGATAGGCTCCAGCTTGCTCATGACCCTGCATGGTTACGGATAATGGATGGATGGATATTCTACTTCATCTCTTTATTCAAGACTTGGCCATTTTTGAGGTGGTTCCCATGGGCGAAAACTCATGAAATTTGGTACACACATCAGTCCTGGCCACAGCTACTCAGGAATAGAGGCTTGGCCCTGTGTGTGTCCAGGGGACTCCATAGTGCCCTCACTTGACATTGAAACTTTTGCCTGGTATATAGTTTCACCTATCCATGTCAAATTTGTTAGGTGTGTGAGGTGCCCCAAGAGGAAAAAAAAAATTACATTGTATTAGCCATACTCAGCAGGAAGTGAGATATTTTTGGTTTTGTGCATTTTAACATGTTACATTTTGACGTTCTCCTCCTGGGCAGTTTGTTGGATTCATGCCAGATTTGGTATACCAGGGGTGCTTGGGCCCTTCATCGCCGCTTGCAGCAATATTTGTTCACACTTGTTATCTAAATAATGCCATCCAGCTTCTGCTAGACAAGCAACATTATTATTAGCTAAACTAAACAGCAAGCAAACCTGGCTAATCAGTTTAAATTCACAATAATGTCATTCAATACTCTAATGCAATGTTAGCTTGATTTATAACAACCTGGCTACTTTGTTTTAACATGGCTTTAAAAGCACTAAAAGTGTTTTGTTCCATATTAGTGAACTTGGTAGGTGATGCTAAGGTTTCACATAGCCAGAATCACTTCATCGTAGACACCAGTAGATGATTTTGAGCCTTCTGGGGTCAACCAGCACACCTTCCAGGGCCTTTCCGTCGGAATATGTGAGAGCCAGGGAGCAACCTTGACAAACAGGAAGGTGTGACTTCCATCCCTGGAATGTTTCATCGTGTTGAAAATTGCCACAGGTCAAGCACCGGATGAATTCATCTGTTGCGACCGTGAAGGCATCCGTAAGCATCCTTGAGGCATATGTGAGGCTTACATGGTCTGCTGGGGGTCACTGTAGCATTCCTCTGCAACCATCAAGGTCAAAATAGTCACAGAACAACATTCTGCAGAATGTGAAAAGTTTGCTAGGGAGTGTGGCTTATTTCATCTTGCCATGGCTATGCTGTACTGCAGTCATGAAAACCGTGCACACAGCCGTCGTTGCCATCAGCCCATATGTCCTTATACGTCATTGCGGCCATTGGTTCCATTGCTACCATCGTGACTACAGTGGCTTCATTTGCATATTTACTCCGCCCAAATTTATGCGATGGATCACCTCCAAAATCTGCTGGAATGGCAACAGTAGGCCCCACCAACGGTTCTCACGGATCAACCGGCTATATTTGACCTTAGCATAAGGAAACTGGTTAATAAAATAATGTCAGACAGCTACTGCTAGCCGATCAACATTAAACAAATCTGTTTCATCTATCTAATGTTAGCTAGCTTGCTGGTATGCTAAACTTCACCACTAGATATCCATCCATTATCTGTAGCCACTTATCCTGTTCTATAGGGTTACAGGCGGGCTGGAGCCTATCCCAGCTGACTATAGGCAACAGGCAGGGTATGCCCTGGACAAGTCGCCAGGTCATCACAGGGCCGACACAGAAACAAACAACCATTCACACCTACAATCAATTTAGAGCCACCAGTTAACCTAACCTGCATGTCTTTGGATTGTGGGGGAAACCAGAGCACCCAGAGGAAACCCATGCAGACACAGGGAGAACATGCACATTCCACACAGAAAGGCCCTTGCCGGCCGCGAACCCAGGACCTTCTTGTTGTGAGCCGACAGTGCTAACCACTACACCACCATGCCGTCCACTCGACTATATATATATATATTTTTTTTTTTCTTTAATTCTAATAAAATAGTTTGAACAGTATTACATCCCTTGCTCTTTGTTATTCTTATACTACAGCAATTTTTACAACTTTTCATCGATTTATGAACAACACATTGTCCTTTTTTTTTTACCAGTTTACAGTTACATTTAATGTTATGGGACATCCGTGGGATGTTAATTCCTGCTTTCACTCACTCTTCTTCACTAGCATCTAATCTGACCAATCAGATTTGAGAATTTAACAGTGATGTAGTATAATTAACAATTATTCCACAAAAGTGAGTCACACCTGACCTGATATAAGAGCTATAAGCCATGTACGACCAGATTGAGTGGAATAATTGTTTTAATATATCCACTGCTATACTGTTTATACTGTCATGTCTGCCATATTTATACTTACACTGTAAATTCTGCTCATACTGCCATATTTATGTTTATACTGATAATTCTGTTTATATCGCGCTGTATTGCCCTACTCTACTGTCAGACTGCTGTTCCCGTTTACATTGTTCATTCTGTTTATGTTGTCATTCGTCACATTTAAATTTATACCGTTAATTCTGTTCACACTGCCACATTTGCCATATTTATACTTTCTGGATTGCCACTGTCTTTTCTTAGATAGCTTTAGCTTCTGTGTATATATATATATATATATATATATATATATATATATATATATATATATATTTTTTTTTTTTTCAAGTTTATATCTTTTACCTATATTTTATATTTCATGTTTATTACAGTTTGCACCGCGGATAAGTGGGAAACGCAATTTCAATTCTCTGTATGTCCTGCACATATGGCATTACTGATAATAAAGTTCACTTACTTACTTACAGTACTTACATTCACCGGATATAATAAAACCAAAATAATTTCCACTTAGGTGGACTTCTTAAAAACCTGTCAATGGCTACACGAATTGACTTTGGTGGATTTTTTTTTTTGGTTGTTTTTTTTAGAAAGTGCTGTCTTGCTGTTGTGCTGAGGTATAGAACAGCTTTAGACATTTACAGTATTTAATTCTTCCTTGGACATTTCAGTTCTGTAATTGTCAACATTCTTTGAGCTTTTGAACCAGTCTAAAAAAAAATCAACAAATTTTAATGCTAAAAGATGAAGAATGTAAACAAACTGGCGAAATGACAGGAGCAATTTGGGAAAAATGCTATCATAATAATTCTGGGGGAAAAAGATATATTCTTACTATCAAATACTTTCATTCCACATTTTGTTGCCTTTTTAATTTTTTTTTTTCAGGTTTTGTTTTCGAGTAGAATTTTTATTTAATCCTCGATTGGTTCAGCAACATGCGCCGCGATTTTGTTTTTCTCTACTCATGGTATATGAGTTGATATCCTAGTAGTAGAGAAGCCAATCAGAGCATGTAATTGCTCAGATCCAGTGAATGTGGATAGAATAATAAGCATTAGACCCTATTAGTGGGTGTTCAGTCACTGTTTTCATTATATACACAAGCTTTATTCATCATAGAGCCCCAGAAGCACTATATAACTCTGTAAAAGCACACACACTCATGCAAGCGCTAGTCTTGCTAGCAACCTTTACTACATCTGCTTAAGCATTTGACAGAAACATTGGTATACAGCCACTGTTACGTCTCTCACGGGATGTTAAACCAACATACTGAAGAACGTGAGCATGCCCACATGCACACCTGTCTGTTTCATCGCCACGTGTTCACATCTCTGTTGCATGCTGCATCGCTACGGAACGCCACACTGAAACAGTACAACTCCCTAAGGACCTTCTCTCTCGCTCTGAGCCGCCGCCGTGCACCATAATGACGACTGACATTCACGCACAGCAGCACATAGCTGCTCATTAATTAAAAATGTCTGATAATTGAGGTAGGCCCTGAATGGAAAGGAGAAAACCTCTCACACACACACACACACACACACACACACACACACACACACACACACATATATGGAACTGCCGAGTGTGTCCAGAGTCTTGAACCATAAATACAACCCCGATTCCAAAAAAGTTGGGACAAAGTACAAATTGTAAATAAAACAGAATGCAATGGTGTGGAAGTTTCAAAATTCCATATTTTATTCAGAATAGAATATAGATGACAGATCAAATGTTTAAACTGAGAAAATGTATCATTTAAAGAGAAAAATTAGGTGATTTTAAATTTCATGACAACACCACATCTCAAAAAAGTTGGGACAAGGCCATGTTTACCACTGTGAGACATCCCCTTTTCTCTTTACACCAGTCTGTAAACGTCTGGGGACTGAGGAGACAAGTTGCTCAAGTTTAGGGATAGGAATGTTAACCCATTCTTGTCTAATGTAGGATTCTAGTTGCTCAACTGTCTTAGGTCTTTTTTGTCGTATCTTCCGTTTTATGATGCGCCAAATGTTTTCTATGGGTGAAAGATCTGGACTGCAGGCTGGCCAGTTCAGTACCCGGACCCTTCTTCTATGCAGCCATGATGCTGTAATTGATGCAGTATGTGGTTTGGCATTGTCATGTTGGAAAATGCAAGGTCTTCCCTGAAAGAGACGTCGTCTGGATGGGAGCATATGTTGCTCTCGAACCTGGATATACCTTTCAGCATTGATGGTGTCTTTCCAGATGTGTAAGCTGCCCATGCCACACGCACTAATGCAACCCCATACCATCAGAGATGCAGGCTTCTGAACTGAGCACTGATAACAACTTGGGTCGTCCTTCTCCTCTTTAGTCCGAATGATACGGCGTCCCTGATTTCCATAAAGAACTTCAAATTTTGATTCGTCTGACCACAGAACAGTTTTCCACTTTGCCACAGTCCATTTTAAATGAGCCTTGGCCCAGAGAAGACGTCTGCGCTTCTGGATCATGTTTAGATACGGCTTCTTCTTTGAACTATAGAGTTTTAGCTGGCAACGGCGGATGGCACGGTGAATTGTGTTCACAGATAATGTTCTCTGGAAATATTCCTGAGCCCATTTTGTGATTTCCAATACAGAAGCGTGCCTGTATGTGATGCAGTGCTGTCTAAGGGCCCGAAGATCACGTGCACCCAGTATGGTTTTCCGGCCTTGACCCTTACGCACAGAGATTCTTCCAGATTCTCTGAATCTTTTGATGATATTATGCACTGTAGATGATGATGATATGTTCAAACTCTTTGCAATTTTACACTGTCGAACTCCTTTCTGATATTGCTCCACTATTTGTTGGCGCAGAATTAGGGGGATTGGTGATCCTCTTCCCATCTTTACTTCTGAGAGCCGCTGCCACTCCAAGATGCTCTTTTTATACCCAGTCATGTTAATGACCTATTGCCAATTGACCTAATGAGTTGCAATTTGGTCCTCCAGCTGTTCCTTTTTTGTACCTTTAACTTTTCCAGTCTCTTATTGCCCCTGTCCCAACTTTTTTGAGATGTGTTGCTGTCATTAAATTTCAAATGAGCCAATATTTGGCATGAAATTTCAAAATGTCTCACTTTCGACATTTGATATGTTGTCTATGTTCTATTGTGAATACAATATCAGTTTTTGAGATTTGTAAATTATTGCATTCCGTTTTTATTTACAATTTGTACTTTATCCCAACGTTTTTGGAATCGGGGTTGTATACAAAATACACAGTGCATCAAAACAGTATGCCGCAAAATAGCACATTGCATGAGCAAGTGCTTTAACAGCCACGGCAACCCTTTTCACTGGTTGTGACTCCATCCCAAACCGTCATACTAGTGCACTAATTAGTATGCCAAACTCTAATGGTTTGTGATAAAGGGCGAAGGCAACAGAGTGTGTGGAATAAACGATGATGTAGTGATGTGTACTTTTTCACCATGTTGTGCTCAAGTGCCCAGTAATACAAGTCACCATAACTTGGCTGTCAGTCGTAAAGGTCGTGGTGTGACTTTTTGCCTAATGAGGTCCAGGTGGAAAACACCTCATCAGATCACCTTTACAAAAGCCCCTCAGGTCACTTCGAGAAAATGGCACACACATGCACACACACACTCTGAGCATCAGTTCCAATTTTTTAAAAGCATCATTGTCTACTTGGCCTCAAGACTGCCCTTGGTTAAATCCCCGCTGCTGCTCCAGTACTTAATCAGCTCACATGAATAACATGTGATGAGGTACTTCAGGACACAGGCATGAAGCCACCTCACCACCGACGCAAATCTTGTTTTTAATGCTAGTTTTTAAATATTAGCTCATCCAGCCGACAGGGGAAGAGCTTATGCCATCACGTGTTATCCATTGTCCGTCGGGCGTCGTCCACATTTCACAAAATTCGCTTCTTCTCGGTCAATTCTTGACCGATTTTTTTTTTTGGCAGGAATGTACAGTAGGTCTGCCTGAGGTGAATATAGCTCGTACACAAATTTGCATAACTGCAATTAATAATGAAGATATGTAAACCCTAACGAGCAGTTTCCACACAAATCACTACTTCTCCTTCAGTTCTTCACTGATTTTAATAATTTCTGGCATGAAGGTAGGGGCACCTAGGGTGCATATAACTTCTACCCAGATTTGCTTAATGACAATTATTAATGAAGTTATGGACTAATTAAGCCTTAATGAGCAGTTCAAGAAAAATAGCTTCTTCTTGGTCAATTCCTCACCGTTTTGGATTATTTCTGGCAAATAGGTAGCTATTCCTAGAGTGTACGGTATATAGATTCTTGGAAATAGCTTGTATATGCACAAGGTGGCCCACTTTAGATCGTTCCTTCTGGACTAGACAGGGCTGGAGTGAGCTACGCCCTCTTTGACGGTCTCGTTATCAATATGTACTCTTAATTTGCATTCATACCTAATAATTACTGACTTATGGAGTTGTACTCAGTCATATGTTACTGCTTAACTGGCATCCAAAGTATTAGACTCCACTGATTAAAGGAAAAAAAAAAACTGAATGACTTGCATGTTAACCTTTATGATCAATATGTAATCTTGGCATCCAAGATTATTTTTTTCTCGTAATGAAGTGAAAAGTTCCAAGTGAAGTTTTTCAATGACTTCTTTCATCATATTGGTCTATTTTCCTATTAATTAGCATTTAATAACATTTCATACATTTATTATTATCCATCCATCCATCCATCCATCCATTTTCCGTAACCGCTTATCTTGTACAGGGTCGCTGGCAGAGGTGGACAGCAACAAAGTACATTTACTTGAGTACTGTACTTAAGTACACTTTTTGAGTATCTGTACTTTACTTGAGTATTATTTTTTGGGGGGGAAACTTATGACTTTAACTTCACTACATTTGAAAGGCAAATATCGTACTTTTTACTCCACTACATTTCTGTCAAGCTCCTCGTTACTCATTACTATGAAGCAGCTTTGAAAGTCGATGTGTTTTTCCTTTTTTTTCTGAAAACATGATTTTTTTTTTTCCCAGGTGACACTGAGACAGTCTATCAGTAATCACTAGCAGAGCCGGCCCGTGGCATAGGCAATATAGGCAAATGCTAAGGGCGCTGCGTCCACCAGGGGCGCAGAAACGGGGGGAGAAAAATTATGACTTCCACTATTCAGAAAACGAGTCAGCATTATAATGTCTTAGCCTAATTTAATTGTACAGCAAAGCATGTAGTCAGGGTGCGATTTGTCAAAAAAGGTGGGGTGGGGTGGTGGTGGTTGTTAATCATGAAACAATAAGCGCTCAACAGTAGTTCGCCCTGTCTATGTGTCTTCGGGCGCGCAAGTGCGCATCCGCGGCTATTCTCTGTTTTGGCCAATTGCCTAGAGCGCAAAGTGTGCCCAGGGGCGCCAAGGGCGACCAAAACCCCACCAAAAAGGAGGGATGGAGTTATTGAATGGAGATGTTACCAAGTGCATCAGTGGTGTACAGTGTTTTCAACCACTGTGCTGCCGAACTCTAGTACCGCGGAACACTAGTGTGCCGTGAGAGATCACCAAGTGTACCGTGGAAAATTATAGAATGACTGTATATTGTAAATATTGGCAACAGCGTTTTAGTTTCAGTCAACATTTTCTATTGGTGATGTGCCTTGAGATTTTTTCATTGAAAAAAGTGCGCCCTGGCTCAAAAAGGTTGAAAAACAAGTGTAGCCTACGCAGTAGTGGTCGGTGATTTCCTTATGCCTAATAAAAATGCACAATGATAGGTTATAAGGGGGGCGGGGGGAGCGGTGCTCATCGGGGAATGAGAATGGCTATCCACTGCAAAAAGTAGCCCAGACTACAAGTGCTTAAATGAAGAAATCCAAACTCTCGGGTGCGCAAGGGCGCAAACGAAGGCTACAGGAAGAAACAAATAGAGCCAAGTATAGAGGTAAGTCTGATCTAATCTCTCATATCAACCATTATAGTGGCAAATTAATATTTTAGACGCCTGAATCAATGTCTGCCTAGCTAACTAGATGCAAACAGCAATAAACTTCAATAACAAAGTACCCATAATAGCACTTTTGTTTGAAAATACAGCCCATTGATGTCCTAACAGGGTGCTTAAGTTTGCACAATTTAGAATTGTAGAATTTTGTATTCATTTAATTTGTTAATTCTTCAGAGATGACTTAACTTTTAATAGCAAAAAAGAAACTAAAAATAATTTATTGTTTAGTCTGTGTCTATGTGTCAGCCCTGTGATGACCTGGCAACTTGTCCAGGGTGTACCCCGCCTTTCGCCCGTAGTCAGCTGGGATAGGCTCCAGCTTGCCTGCGACCCTGTAGAACAGGATAAAGCGGCTAGAGATAATGAGATGAGATGAATTTCTTGTTTATTGTCCATGCACTATACACTTTGAACAGGGTGCGGAAGAGTTTTTGCCCATTATATGGAGATATGTATTGAATTTGTGTGGTCATTTTACTTTGTGACACTTTATGTGAATAATGATAATAATAACAATAATGAAAAAGATAAAAATGACTTCTTGTTTATTGTCCATGCACCATACATTGTTTAATAGTAATAGAATAGAGTGATTAGATTAAAGTGTTATTTAGATGTTATTAGAGGGTTTTTTTTCTTGGGGGGGGCGCCAAAACTCAATCTCGCCTAGGGCAGCCAAAGACCTAGAGCCGGCCCTGATCACTAGGGTCACGTCACGTCCATAGACTGTATAAAATCAAGTTCAGTGATTTCTCAGCAGCTTTATTTAACACAATCAGTTGATGGCAGAATGGAAGGAGGCGGTTCTTCTGGGGAATGCACGCACTCATGGCTATAGCTAGAACCCATGTTTCAGTTTTCTGAAAGGATTAACGATGCATTTCATTTTAAAATGTTTGCTTTGTTTGCAGAAAACGAACCACATCACGGCCTACAAAAACTCGCTGTCTGCTCAATTTACATATTGAGGTATGTAAATGTTTTATTCCAAGAGAAAGATTGCAACGAAGTTGTCTGTGCTTTTAGAGTGAGAGATAACGCAACAGCTATGCAGTCTGGTTAGTCAAATAACTTTCTATGGATTTTCCCATCAAGTTGCCATCGCCTTGTCCACGGCTAACGTTAACACATAGCTAGTTAACTTGGACACTGTTAGTTAGCATGTAAAAACAGAGTTACGCTAACATGAATAATGTTAACTTATCTGAAGTCCTTTTAGAAATATGTTTTAGTATAATCTTGCCAAATAAACAAAATGTAGAAATATTGCTTTTCTAGTAGTGTTAGCTACCCAATATGATTTCGAGTTTGAAAAGAGTTTGCTAGCATGTCAGGTGGAGCGTCACTGACTAGCTAGCTTAACGTTAAACCACTATGATGGCACAGCATGCGTTTATTTTGTGAATTCACATTTCTGTCTTTGGTAACAGCATTAGGTTTTGTAAGCGTTGTGGCAATAATACAACGTGTTAACAGAAAATGTACTTTTAATACTTAAGTATTTTTAAAAGCAAGTACTTCAGTAAAAATTTGACAACAACTTTCACTTGTATCGGAGTAACATTTGACCAGTGGGATCTGTACTTTGACTTAAGTAATGAAGTTGGGTACTTTGTCCACCTCTGGTCACGGGCAAGCTGGAGCCTATCCCAGCTGACTGTGGGTGAGAGGCAGGGTACACCCTGGACAAGTCACCAGATCATTACAGAGCTGACACACAAGCCCCTTTTCCACCAAAGCAGTTCCAGGGCTGGTTCGGGGCCAGTGCTTAGTTTGGAACCTTGTTTTCTGTTTCCACTGACAAAGAACTGGCTCTGGGGCCAGAAAAACCGGTTCCAGGCTAGCACCAACTCTCTGCTGGGCCAGAGGAAAGAACCACTTACGTCAGCGGGGGGGGGCGGAGTTGTTAAGACCAACAACAATAACAAGACTGCGAAAGATCGCCATTTTTAAGCGACGAGAAGCAGCAGCTGTACAAACGCGAAGTCATCCATTATTATTATTATTGTTGTTGTTGTTGCTGCTGCTGCTACTGTGTTGTTTTTGCTTCGATATTTGCGCCAAGGTTTATGCAAATATAGCGACGTAACTGACGTATACAGCGACGTAATGACGTATACAGCGACGTAACTGACGTATGCAGCGACGTAATGATGTGTCTCCTCTTAGCACCGCGAGCTATGGAAAAGCAAACTGGTTCTCAGCTGGCTCACGAGTTGAACGAGTTGTGAACCAGCACCAGCACTGGCCCCGAACCAGCCCTGGAACTGATTTGGTGGAAAAGGGGTATCAGAGACAAACAACCATTCACATTCACACCTACGGTCAATTTAGAGCCACCACTTTACCTAACCTGCATGTCTTTGGACTGTGAGGGAAACCGGAGCACCCGGAGGAAACCCACAGATATGGGGAGAACATGCAAACTCCGCACAGAAAGGCCCTCGTTGGCCACTGGGCTCGAACCCAGAACCTTCTTGCTGTGAGGTGACAGTGCTAACCACTACGCCACCGTGCCGCCTATTATTATTATATGTTAATTCTAGTATTTTTTTATGGTATCTAGTATTTGTTTAATTCTAGTTACACTCTATTCGACCATGGCATCCTACCAAACCATTTCCATTATGCATACTGCCTAGAATCCGTGACCATCTCACAATTGTCTTCTGTGTGGTTTTGTGTTTGTTTGTTTGCTTTTTTCCATTTGAGTGTGTCATATAAGCTACTGGATGCCTTAATTTCCTTCAGGATTTCAAAGGAAGGAAGGAAGGAAGGAAGGAAGGAAGGAAGGATCTATCTATCTATCTATCTATCTATCTATCTATCTATCTATCTATCTATCTATCTATCTATCTATCTATCTATCTATCTATCTATCTATCTATCTATCTATCTATCTATCTATCTATCTATCTATCTATCTATCTATCTATCTATCTATCTATCTATCTATCTATCTATCTATCTTACCTGACCCACAATGCTGTTTGACCACCTGCTCAAAGTGGCAGTAGGATTTATCCCTGTAATATCTCAAAATGCAGCAGCGCTTTAGTCCTTCAGCCTTTCCAGCTCTCTCAACCTCTCTTCTATACACTCTGCTCAAACACAGCAGCGTCCAAAGCTTCAATATTCATTCATGCTAACACCATCGTCAACACTTTTGCTACAGTAGTTACAGTACATTGGATATACAGTATGCTGGATTTCTCATTAACAAGACATTGAAAATCAGTGGAAATTGGTAAGATTGAAAAGAAGCGCTTTTGTTTGTAGGAATTAAGAGCAAAACCTGACTGCTATGTATATTATGGTTGAGACTGGTGGATTTTTTTTTCTCCTATGAAACCCATTGTTACCGTGCGAGCATTACAGAACAGTGCTCCCTGTGACATCAGGATGGCAAACAGCCAATGTCTTCTCCCAGGAATAAGAAAAACAGATAGTCAAATCAGAAAATTAGCACCACACGTGATATACATTTCAGTATAAGTACGATAAATGTGTATGGGAGGGAGGCCAGAGATCATGAACGGATTTTTGACTCTTTATTGAAAGTAGTGGGAGATGGAGACAAAAATTGATATACAGTACATTTTTGACTGTCTGGATGTTGCTGTGGAAAAAAGAAAGAAAAGAAAAATGAAGTGTTGACCAAAGTAAAGTTTTTCTGCCTTGAACATATTTTGACACCTCAACTTTAAGACACGATTCAACATATTCAGCAAAACAACTTGGAAATGTTTTTCTTTCTTTTTTTGTCTCTCTTAATCTCACCTTGCTTGTGTGCCTGCACATACTTTTGGGTTAGAAGTCAGTTTAATAAACACAGTGGTAAAAACAGTCGACTGAAAAAGGGGTAAAACTTTGCTCGCTTCCTCGCACTGTAAAAGTCTTGCTTTGATCATGTTGTTGGATAGAGACATGCCACAATGAAACAGGCATAAACCCTTATCAGAATGCTATCATGAAATCTTTAAATGTGATTTTACTTTGGTGAATAACCAAAGAAAAAAAAATCTGAAATGTTCGAAAGCTTTAGCTCCATATATTACATTAGACACGAGTGTTTTACTGGGAAATACACCACTTGTATTTTTTATCCGAGCTCCATCCGGGACATGGAGAACCAAAACTGTGACATAAATCTCTATATGTCACTCGTGAGGAAATTGATGAATTGTTTTGATAAATTTGGGGACTTTTTGTTTGTGAATGTGTCGATATAATAAAAAGAAAATCACACATTGGATTGAAGATATGAAGTTTATCTTCTCATTTTGAAAAACTCACATTTTTCAGACAAAATACATAACAGATCTGAGTGACATATTTAAATAATATTGGCTGGAGTTGAGTGGTATATCAGATATATTCCATTCAGCTAGCATGATATTGAATGAGTCGAAGATGAATAGCTGAATGGAATATATCTGATATATCATGAAAAATAGCCAGCCAATATTATTATTATTATTACTATTATTATTATTATTATAATACAACCCCGATTCCAAAAAAGTTGGGACAAAGTACAAATTGTAAATAAAAACGGAATGCAATGATGTGGAAGTTTCAAAATTCCATATTTTATTCAGAATAGAACATAGATGACATATCAAATGCTTAAACTGAGAAAATGTATCATTTAAAGAGAAAAATTAGGTGATTTTAAATTTCATGACAACAACACATCTCGAAAAAGTTGGGACAAGGCCATGTTTACCACTGTGAGACATCCTCTTTTCTCTTTACAACAGTCTGTAAACGTCTGGGGACTGAGGAGACAAGTTGCTCAGGTTTAGGGATAGGAATGTTAACCCATTCTTGTCTAATGTAGGATTCTAGTTGCTCAACTGTCTTAGGTCTTTTTTGTCGTATCTTCCATTTTATGATGCGCCAAATGTTTTCTATGGGTGAAAGATCTGGACCGCAGGCTGGCCAGTTCAGTACCCGGACCCTTCTTCTATGCAGCCATGATGCTGTAATTGATGCAGTATGTGGTTTGGCATTGTCATGTTGGAAAATGCAAGGTCTTCCCTGAAAGAGACGTCATCTGGATGGGAGCATATGTTGCTCTAGAACCTGGATATACCTTTCAGCACTGATGGTGTCTTTCCAGATGTGTAAGCTGCCCATGCCACACGCACTAAAGCAACCCCATACCATCAGAGATGCAGGCTTCTGAACTGAGCGCCGATAACAACTTGGGTCGTCCTTCTCCTCTTTAGTCCGAATGACACGGCGTCCCTGATTTCCATAAAGAACTTCAAATTTTGATTCGTCTGACCACAGAACAGTTTTCCACTTTGCCACAGTCCATTTTAAATGAGCCTTGGCCCAGAGAAGATGTCTGCGCTTCTGGATCATGTTTAGATACAGCTTCTTCTTTGAACTATAGAGTTTTAGCTGGCAACGGCGGATGGCACGGTGAATTGTGTTCACAGATAATGTTCTCTGGAAATATTCCTGAGCCCATTTTGTGATTTCCAATACAGAAGCATGCCTGTATCTGATGCAGTGCCGTCTAAGGGCCTGAAGATCATGGGCACCCAGTATGGTTTTCTGGCCTTCACCCTTACGCACAGAGATTCTTCCAGATTCTCTGAATCTTTTGATGATATTATGCACTGTAGATGATGATATGTTCAAACTCTTTGCAATTTTACACTGTCGAACTCCTTTCTGACATTGCTCCACTATTTGTTGGCGCAGAATTAGGGGGATTGGTGATCCTCTTCCCATCTTTACTTCTGAGAGCCGCTGCCACTCCAAGATGCTCTTTTTATACCCAGTCATGTTAATGACCTATTGCCAGTTGACCTAATGAGTTGCAGTTTGGTCCTCCAGCTGTTCCTTTTTTGTACATTTAACTTTTCCAGCCTCTTATTGCCCCTGTCCCAACTTTTTTGAGATGTGTTGCTGTCATGAAATTTCAAATGAGCCAATATTTGGCATGAAATTTCAAAATGTCTCACTTTCAACATCTGATATGTTGTCTATGTTCTATTGTGAATACAATATCAGTTTTTGAGATTTGTAAATTATTGCATTCCATTTTTATTTACAATTTGTACTTTGTCCCAACTTTTTTGGAATCGGGGTTGTACATAGATACTCTCTTTTCCAGTTTTTTGGTGTCCGTTGGTATGTTTTTCTCTTGTAAACAGAGGCAAACAGTCAGGGCCTTCTAAGCCGAAACATATCAGCATTTCAAACGTTATATTTCATTTCTTTAATTTTCAGCCTTTAATTGCTTTCATTCTTTCATTATAATGAGTCTCTTCTAATTCTAATTTGGCCTCATTTTCTATCAAATTAGCTTCAGAAATGAAAGGGTTCCTATCCTGAAAACATTAAAATCAAGTTATCCAATGAGATGTTTTTGTTTGCTGTTTCTAGGCTGAGAAGAGTTTAGAGCTGGGTAACTCATTGGTTATGACTTCACTGCTGGGACAGAAGGCCATGGCACTGTATGTTTAGGTAGGAAGTGACAGATGAATTAACCAATCAGATTTTGATTTATAGTGGGACGGACCAAACATTTATCGCCCTAGACCTTCTCGAAGGCCAACGCAAGTTAAACCACGAGTCAGCACGGCCAGTGCGGCAGTGAAGTCACCTTCCAGCCGGTGTAGTGTTCATCATTAGTGTTAGCGAATGCTAATAAAGTAGTACTCAGTGCTATCTATCGAGAGTATTTAGTTACTTTTAAAATCAGCATCAACAACTACACACAACGGAGCGACCTGGCAACCTGCCACTAATCCCTTGCAAAATCCTTTGCCCTGTTGCTTTTTTGGTATGTCTGGCTAAGTTTTGGCTGAGCTCAAGTCCCAGATTGAATAGTAACGATTCACGACTGCTTGTAAATATGCGTGAAGAATATCTAATGAAGTTTTGGTAGCCTTCCGGGTATTCAACGCATCTTTCTCTTTCCTGGCAAGCAAAGAAATGATTTTGTGCATGCACAGCAGAAATCTTTCTCATAGAATATTTGCATCAGCTCCGACGTGTGACGTCATGTTGTAAACCATATTCAACGCTCATTCTCCACTGGGTAGAGTGATGTAATACATGTCGGATAAGCAATTTGCTAAGAATATTGCATGCTATCAAGCCAAATGAATGAAACCCACTAGAAGGGAATAGAACACATGTTTTTATTCCATTGAAAAAGTGTCCTGTATGTATAATAATTCCTGATATTTCACTCAGA
Source organism: Neoarius graeffei (assembly GCF_027579695.1). Lineage (NCBI taxonomy): Eukaryota > Metazoa > Chordata > Actinopteri > Siluriformes > Ariidae > Neoarius > Neoarius graeffei. Next base: position 99,050,006 of record NC_083572.1, read on the forward strand.
TGACATCACTCCCAGTGTTTTCCTGCTGACTAGACTTTTGCTTCACTCGCTTGTGATATACTGTATATATATCACTGGATGAAAATGTCTTCCCAAGCCTCGGCATGTACGGTATTTCAACTCACAAATACATAAAAGTTAAACAAGCCAGAAACTTGTAATTGTGACATGCCGTGAACTTTGTTATTTCTGTCATGAATATGTGGGATTTTTTTCCCCTCTCTCTCCATCACTTATGATTTAGATACGAGCTGTAATCTGGCCTGAAGATTTGAGCACAATGCAGTGACAACAGCGAGAATATTTTGCACCAAGGACCCAATAAAAGCACCCAAGTGTAATGTGTATGAGTTCCCTTACAAAAAAGAAGTTTATGCAAGTGTGCTTCTAGTATACTTCTTTTAAACTAAAAATAAGAGAGTATGCTTTCAGTTAACTTTTTATTTACTTATCAGAGATATACTTAATAAAGTTATACGTAAGTATACTTGGCTTATACTGAAAAGTATACAGAAAAGTCTAAGTATATTAGCCTTATACTTATACTTAAACTTTTGATCAAGATATACTTAACAAAAGTGTAATAAAATATTAAAATATTTGAGCCTTATGTTTAAGTGTACTTGCCCTGTAGTTGTTGTGCTTCAGCATTGTTGACTCTTAGGTATGTCTGTGGTTCCATACAAGATTTTTTTTTTTTATTTCTCCTGAGTGGGATAATTATCTTTTTTTATTATTATTATTATTATTATTTATTTACTTATTTATTTTTCTTTAGAGCTTGGATGTCAATTTCAGTTGTCACTGCCATGTTTTTATACTTTGGCATTTAATACAATATTGCTTTAAATTTTGATTTTTAAAGAAAATGAATATGTTCTTAATTCTGAGTGTTGTTATTTTGTGAATTCATGCCTTTATAACTTCATTGTAACTTAAAGTGCCATTCCACCATTGGATGTATTCTTTGGCATAAAATACAATATATTTTGACAACATATATAAATGGTATCACTAGATAGAGAAATATTTTAGCTTCAAAATGATATATCAAACATAATTTTTTGACAACGAAAAGTATATTAATTTTGTGACCAAAGTCACCTACCCTTTTAATTTCCGCGCGTGATGTCATCGGCAGGTTCCCCTTCTTGTGTACCACGTGACGTGTGACGTGGCACATATTATCAGCAATGGCGGATAGAACGCGATAAAAATAATACCAATAAATCTAGCTAATACCAATAAATCTAGCTAACTGAAAGATTAACTCAAAATTTTTCGCAATTTTTTTGGCCCCCATATACGAGGAGAAATGACTCTCTCACTTTGGGGGTTCCTGGTCTAAAAATAGACCGACACGTGGTACACAAGAAGGGGAACCTGCCGATGACATCACGTTTCACTACCGCGTGGAAATTAAAAGGGTAGGTGACTTTGGTCGCAAAATTAATATACTTGTCGTTGTCAAAAAATTATGTTCGATATATCATTTTGAAGCTAAAAGATTTCTCTGTCTAGTCATGTTGTCATAAAATATATTGTATTTTATGCCAAAGAATACATCCAATGGTGGAATGGCACATTAAGGTAGAAAACACTTAAGTCGTCTACTGGTAGTGTGCATGAGGTAAGGGTTAGGTCTAGAAAACTAATAGTATACCTAGAAGGGTAATTGCAGTATACTTCAAGACTAAAAAGTGGACTAGATGTATATAACCAGTAACTAATAGTATATTTCCAATATGTTATAAAGTAGGCGGCACGGTGGTGTAGTGGTTAGCGCTGTCGCCTCACAGCAAGAAGGTCCTGGGTTCGAGCCCCAGGGCCGGCGAGGGCCTTTCTGTGCGGAGTTTGCATGTTCTCCCCGTGTCCGTGTGGGTTTCCTCCGGGTGCTCCGGTTTCCCCCACAGTCCAAAGACATGCAGGTTAGGTTAACTGGTGACTCTAAATTGACCGTAGGTGTGAATGGTTGTCTGTGTCTATGTGTCAGCCCTGTGATGACCTGGCGACTTGTCCAGGGTGTACCCCGCCTTTCGCCCGTAGTCAGCTGGGATAGGCTCCAGCTTGCCTGCGACCCTGTAGAAGGATAAAGCGGCTAGAGATAATGAGATGAGATGTTATAAAGTATACTTTTATAAACTAAAAAGAGGACCAGAAGTGTGTAACGAGTAAACCAGTAGTATATTTCCAGTATACTACAAAGTATACTTTAGTAAACTAAAACATGGACTAGAAGTATAAAGCAAGTAAACTCATAGTATATTTCCAGTATACTATGAAGTATGCTTTTGTCAACTACAAGTATAGAACTAGTAAACTATTAGTATAGAAGTTTACTTGTGGTATACTTGCAGTACAAAATAAAAAATACTTATGTTGTATACTCAAAGTTTACTTCTCTTAGACTTAAAGTATACTTTTTATAAACTAAAATTGGGCCAATTTAGTTCCAAGAAGTATTAGATTAGTTTACTTACAAGTATACTGTAAGTACATTATCAGTATAGTTGGTACAGAAAAGTATGCTTGAGGAAATATACTTAAGTATACTTAAGCAAATGAACTTGAATATACTTCTTTTTGATACGGGTTACCATGGCAACGATGGCAAATCATTTGTCAATATATTAGAAGTGAATCAGTTTATTAATTGAATATTCTATTTTAATGTATTTATCCTTCAATCACCGTCTTAGAGGAACAACATGGCAAAAGTTTCAGAGCGATGCACTGTTTCCAGTGCCATACTTCACTAACCTATTTTCACACACACACGCACACACACACATACAGCCACGTCCAATTCCAAGCACAAATCCAGCAAGCCCAGAAAAAGCGATGTCCTCGGTTTAAAGGGCAACGGCAAATTTGCGAAGCACTCCATGTGAACAATAATAAATAACAAAAACAAGAACAAAGAGAAAGTCGCTAACAAACCCCTACACACATTGCTAACACAAAATGTCATTTCCACTGAGCTGTACATGGTATCATGGCGTTAATTAATACTCTAACTGGCACTCGGCCTGTTAGCGTAGCAGTAGCAGTGAAAGGCAACATGCTGAAAACAAAACCGATAAACAGAGACAGACGCCAGCCTGCGCTAATACTCTAGCGAGAGAGACAGCAAGAGGATCCTGAGCATGTACGTGTGTGTGTGTGTGTGTGTGTATGTGTGCGTGTGTGTGTTGCTGCTGCTTCTTATGAGCACACAATTTACGGAGCTTTCGAGGATATTCACATGAAGGAAGAAAAAAAACACACGTCACGATCATGCGCTTTTCCAACAAAATCATCTGATGTTCAATCTATGATCTTTTCTAATGAACAGCTGCTTTGTTTTGCATCATCATAAGTCACAATGTCCGAGCTTGAAACCCAGACACACTCGGCTCCATCAGTCTGAGTGCACTACCCAGAGCTGTTTATACTCCATCAGGTATCAAATACTAATTCAGTTACAATACATTTATCGACTGAAATGAGTTCGTGTCTCTGAACTTTTGGAGACTCAAGCAAGAGATATATTTCCCAAAGAGCATTTATCCCAATCTCGGACAACACGCTACTTTTTACAATCCATTCCTTCCAGTACATATTCCTATCATTTTACAAGATTTTACTGAAATCGTCCATCTGAAAAGTGCCATTAAACTTATAATATTGTGTTTGAACCTGACCCTCGTGAAAAAACTGAACAAATTCAAATATATGACAGCGATTTGATTCCATACTTATGAAGTCATAAGGACAAAAAGGAACTGAATCAATGCCAACCCCAGCCCTAACTTCAACTTTATCACTTTAAATAAGAAATAAATTCTGAGAATTGTTTAAAAGTGCTCACACAGCTGTTAGTCCGGAAGCTCAGTCTGAATCAGAGCGAAAGTGATACTTTTGGTTCATTTGCTGTTTTTTTTTTTTCTTTCAGTGAATGCCATTAAACGAACAAAGAAAGCACAAAACCAAAGTTGTCTGTGGAGTGTGACTCAGAGGGGAACCGTCACGGCCTTGTAGGCCTTCAGAGAAGGCCCAAACATATCAGCATTTCAAATGTTATATTTAATTTCTTTCATTCTTTCATTATAATGATTCTCTTCTCATTCTAATTTGGCCTCATTTTCTATCAAATTAGCTTCAGAAATGAAAGGGTTCCTGTCCTGAAAACATTAAAATCGAGTTATCCAGTGAGATTATTTTGTTTGTTGTCTCTAGGCTGAGAAGAGTTTAGAGCTGCTCACTCATTGGTTACGACTTCATTGCTGGGACAGAAGGCCATGGCAGTGTATGTTTATGTAGGAAGTGACAGATGAATTAACCAATCAGATTTTGATTTAGGGTGGCACGGTGGTGTAGTGGTTAGTGCTGTCGCCTCACAGCAAGAAGGTCCAGGTTCGAGCCACGTGGCCAGCGAGGGCCTTTCTGTGTGGAGTTTGCATGTTCTCCCCGTGTCCGCGTGGGTTTCCTCCGGGTGCTCCGGTTTCCCCCACAGTCCAAAGACATGCAGGTTAGGTTAACTGGTGACTCTAAATTGACCGTAGGTGTGAATGTGAGTGTGAATGGTTGTCTGTGTCTATGTGTCAGCCCTGTGATGACCTGGCGACTTGTCCAGGGTGTACCCTGCCTTTCGCCTGTAGTCAGCTGGGATAGGCTCCAGCTTGCCTGCAACCCTGTAGAACAGGATAAAGCGGCTAGAGATAATGAGATGAGATGAGATTCTGATTTATAGTGGGAGGGACCAAAAATGTATCGTCCTAGACCTTCTCGAAGGCCAACGCAAACTTAACCATGAGTCAGTGCCATCAGCGCAGCAGTGAAGTCACCTTCCAGCCGGTGTAGCGTTCATAAGTAGTGTTAGCAAATGCAAATAAAGTAGTTAAGCCAGTGCTATCGAGAGTATTTAGTTACTTTTAATATCAACATCGATGACTACACACAACGGAGTGACCTGGCACCCTGCCACTAATCCCTTGCAAAATCCTTTGCCCTGTTGCTTTTTTGGTGTGCCTGGCTATGTTTTGGCTGAGCTCAAATCCCAGATCGAATAGTAACGGTTCACCACTGCTTGTAAATATGTGTGAAGAATATCTAATGCAATCTATCAAGAGCAAGTAGCACAGGCTAACAACCGAGAAACTACGATTTCTGTCTCCAGACTCTTCTTCCACGCTGCACGCTCACTATAGTATTTTTCACTCAGATTTAAATTTTCATTTCCCTGTGTAATTTACTTAGTTACTTTTAAAATCAACATCGGCAACTACACACATCCTGGCAGCCTGCCGCTAATCCCTTGCAAAATCCTTTGCCCTGTTGCTTTTTTGGTGTCTGGCTAAGTTTTGGCTGAGCTGAAGTCCTAGCTCTAATAGTAATGGTTCATCACTGGTGTGAGGGATAAATGAAAGTGTAAAAATTCTGAAAATAAATGTGTAAAACTTTTATTCATTGCTCGGACATGCTATAATAACAACGCCAAAAGTTTTATCAAGTGTGCATAGAAATCAACACAACTGCACTCAATATATAGAAATAACCAGTTTCAGACATTTTGGGTAATTATTACTTCTGCCAACTTTGTTAAAGAAGGTTATGTGTTCGCCTCCATTTATTTGTTTGTTCCCAATGCATACATGTCAACCTTTGGTCAATCAAACCTGTATAACCAACCTCCAAAATCCGTATTTCCCTTATAAAATCCGTATAAGATGCAAATTAAAATAATTTACCTAAAATTTGAATGATAATTAACAATGATATATCCCAGTTACTTTTTATTCAATATTAATAACAATCAGTGGCGCCTGGAAGCCTTTCAAACAGGGGAGGCTGGTCAGTTACGATATTTCCAGATTTTAAAAGAAAAAACATCAATTTTACCCATACTCTTGCCTCTGATCTGGCTGATTGTTGGCAGCGTCACAAACTGTGAAATAACAGGTTCTTTTGGCCCATTAGCCTACTGTCCCATATACATGATGGTGGTGTTGGGGGGGGTGTTTATATTTTAACATTTTATATTTTAAAATTGTGGCATGTTGTTTAAAAATTGACCTCGGCTGTGTTTTTGTTTAAAAATGTTTTCCAAAAATTGTAGCTGTGTTTAATTCATATCCAGAAAAATATATATTCCAATATAATATACTCAGCATAAACATTTTAAATAGATTCTATATTTTTGGTCCATCCATGACATATTACTAAAGCAGCCTATTTACTGTTGTTGATGTGGGTCACTTGCTGTTAGCCAATTCACTTTCTCGTACCAGGAGAGCTGAAAGGAACGAATATTATTCCCTACCTTTTTCACCAAGTCAGTTTGAGGCGATGGTCTACCCTGCTCTTTAATTTTAATTTTTTCCTCGAAAGGAAGACTGACAAATGGCTTCGCCAAAATTAAATCAGCAATGTTTGGCATCCGTGCGCAGCTTTCTTGCTAGCTGACTAGCCCCCTCAAGTTCAGTCACTCAAATAAACGAAATTTCTGGAACTAAGATAGCAAACTTGACAACACTATATTTGCACTTTATTTACAATGAAAATATATACAAACTAAAAAAGCTGGTAGAAACCGTATGTAATGAATGAAATCGAAATGTAAGCCGATCTCTTACAATACACCACAGCACTTGCGATTCCGCATGGGACTGAACTGATGTTGCCAGATACTGCTGACGTTATCCAGCCCAAAATATGTTCAAAACCCGCCAAAATGCACTTAAAACCGCCCAATTGGGAGGTAAATCGACCAATCTGGCAACACTGTCCGCTGCCTGTCTATTGAGGTTTTTCACCTGACGTCACAGGGTCACGTGATGCCCCGGTGTCTGCCATTTTGAACGGCAAGCTAGCTAATGTCAGCATCATAGTACCTAGTATGTTACTGTAGCAACGTTTACGTTCAGTCATTTGGATGACTGTTAAAACCTTTCAGTCTCAAGTTTTTCCTTTACTGTATTTACTAGTTTACTGAGCCAGCCAGCCCCGGAGCGCGCTAGCTAGCTAGCTAGCTAGCTAGCGCCAGCCAGCCAGCCAGCCAGCCCCGGAGCGCGCTAGCTAGCTAGCTAGCGCCAGCCAGCCAGCCAGCCAGCCCCGGAATGCGCTAGCTAGCTAGCGCCAGCCAGCCAGCCCCGGAGCGCGCTAGCTAGCTAGCGCCAGCCAGCCAGCCCCGGAGCGCGCTAGCTAGCTAGCGCCAGCCAACCAGCCAGCCCCGGAGCGCGCTAGCTAGCTAGCGCCAGCCAGCCAGCCCCGGAGCGCGCTCAGTAAACTAGTAAATACAGTAAAGGAAAAACTTATAACGGGCCATGTCTCAACAGACTAAGAAGTTATTTAAATGACATTTAATAACATTTTGTTTATCCTGAGGACCGAAAGTAAATGAAAATGTGAACAAATCTTAGCTGTCAGTGAACAATCCTGGTGGAAGCAGGTAAACGTCGTTCTCTAAGCCTGCTAACCTCAATTTTTGCAAATACCTCTCCCTCTGCTCGCCCTCTAAATGCCCTACGTCGCTGGATAGTGAAGGTGTTTTCTGCATCTCGCTCCTTTTTCTTTTATGTTTTTCGTTTGTCGCCTTCCTCGCATTCAAACTGATTCGAGCCGTGACATCCAAAATGGCAGCCTAACGATGCATCACATGACTTGGTCACGTGAGTGAAATACCTCAATAGTTGAAACGAGCTGTCAATCAAAGAAAATATCCGGCCACTTTCACCAATCACCAGTCTCCTCGCGGAAACTGCCATGTCTCTCCCATGTGAGGCTCGGAGTCCGTGGGCGGGCATTTTCGCAGTATTTGTCCAATAACCGTCTTGCATTTTGATATTGAAAAGCGCATAGCTCCCAAATGCCGTTGAAGTCCAGTGAGGCTGGGAGTCCGTGAGACTCCGTGGGCGGGCATTTTCGCAGTATTTGTCCAATAATCGTCTTGCATTTTGAGATTGACAAGCACAGAGCTCCCAATCCACTGAGGCTGGGCTGCATCGCGCTGTCACGAGGGGGAGAAACTCATGCACACATTAGGCGAACTGGGGAAAGTTATAACGGAATGATTTTGCACTGTAGTGGGTTGAGCACATATATTTCTATGATTCTGGATCTGAAATAGCAATGTTATAAGGTCGGCTATAACATAAGCCTAGCGCAATTCATCCTACACGATGTTCGTCATTTTTAGAGGAGGCTGAGCCTCCCTCGTTGTCTTAGAGCAATCGCCCGTGCTCAGAACCCAAAACACAGTGCATGTTTGATTCACTTCCTTGATTTGGGTTGATTTGGACTGAATCACTTGCTCACTGAAATCAAATCGTCATAGAGTTCGAACCTGAGTGGTTGTTTTGGTCCGTACCCGAGTGTGCTTCCTGTGCACAAACAAAACACATCAAAGAGGAAAATGCCCCATGAGTCACATGGACGAAACACTGCATATGAGAAAGCAACAAAAGAATATGATGCAGCTGAACAATCGTATACTTTCAAAGATGTATATATCTATTTATGGGGATAGTTTATATATTCATATTTACAGGGATAGGTATGTAGTAGATATTTATTTTTGTAATTATATATTTATATAGATATTTATGAAGTGTATATATATATATATATATATATTTTGTAATTATATATTTATATAGAGGGCAGCACGGTGGTGTAGTGGTTAGCACTGTCGCCTCACAGCAAGAAGGTCCGGGTTCGAGCCCCGTGGCCGGCGAGGGCCTTTCTGTGCGGAGTTTGCATGTTCTCCCCGTGTCCGCGTGGGTTTCCTCCGGGTGCTCCGGTTTCCCCCACAGTCCAAAGACATGCAGGTTAGGTTAACTGGTGACTCTAAATTGACCGTAGGTGTGAATGTGAGTGTGAATGGTTGTCTGTGTCTATGTGTCAGCCCTGTGATGACCTGGCGACTTGTCCAGGGTGTACCCCGCCTTTCGCCCGTAGTCAGCTGGGATAGGCTCCAGCTTGCCTGCGACCCTGTAGAACAGGATAAAGCGGCTACAGATAATGAGATGAGATGAGATATTTATATAGATATTTATGATGTGTATATATGGTATGTAGCATATATTTATTTTTGTAATTAAATATTTATATAGATATTCATGAAGTGTACCGGTATATGGTATATATTTTTATAGGTGTATTAATGTAGTTTGGATTTCAGGGTAGTTAAAAAGGGGTGGGAAATTAAAAAAGTATTGTACTTCTTCCCACTCCTTTTTCAAACAATGTGCGGTGTTTTGTAATGTCTTAGCTCTTTATGTTATTTTATTTATTTTTTTAATTTCTCGTTTTCTTTCTTTTGTATGTACAAATAGTTAAATACATTTTTTATACATGTTCAAAATAAAAATAAATTCATTCATTCATTCATTCATGTCTTAAAAATTATTCCTGATAGTAGATGGGCATTCTCACGGTGGGTCTGCAGTAAGTCTGTTTTGTGTTGTTGATTATTTTCCTATAACAGCATGTCCCCAAGTGTTTTGTTCTTTACGCACAGTATAAATAATACTGCATTTGACTTACCTCAGATGTGATGTCACTTTCAACCTCTGTGCATTTGAGCTACAAAGTGCAAAAGAAATTGATGCCTCCATGTTCATATTCATATTTTGGTTCGCAACTATCTAGCAATCTAGCCAGCTAAGTGTGATGAGGGATACATATTTACCTCTGCCAACTTTGTTGGAGAAGGTTATGTTTTCACCTGCATTTGTTTCTGTTTGTTTGTTTGCCTGTTCCCATCTCATCTCATTATCTCTTGCCGCTTTATCCTTCTACAGGGTCGCAGGCAAGCTAGAGCCCATCCCAGCTGACTACGGGCAAAAGGCGGGGTACACCCTGGACAAGTCACCAGGTCATCACAGGGCTGACACACAGACAACCATTCACACTCACGGTCAATTTAGAGTCACCAGTTAACCTAACCTGCATGTCTTTGGACTGTGGGGGAAACCGGAGCACCCGGAGGAAACCCACGCGGAGAACATGCAAACTCCACACAGAAAGGCCCTCACCGGCCTCGGGGCTCGAACCCAGGACCTTCTTGCTGTGAGGTGACAGCGCTAACCACTACACCACCGTGCCGCCCTGCCTGTTCCCAATGTAACTCAAAAAGTAGCAAATGGATTTTGGTGAAATTTGGAGGAAATAGGGTCCATGGGCCAAGGAACAATTGATTACATTTTGATGCAAATCTGGATATGTATGTGGATCCAGGATCCTGATAGGTGTGCAGATTCAGGATTTTTTTTTTAATCTGTTCCCAACATAATTCAAAGAGTAGTGAACCAATTTTGATGAAATTTTAAGGAAAGGTGAGCCATGGGCCAAGGAACAATTGATTAGATTTTGATACAAATCCATGATCTTTTCTTGTCTTTTCCCAATATAACTCAAAAACGAGTGAATGGATTTGGATGAAATTTGGTGTTCAGCTTTAATATTATCCTAGGTTCAAGTGATTTGATTTTGATGTTGATAATACGTGGCTTGATGGAGGTATGCACTCTACTGAGTCCCCTTCTAGTATCCTCATCAGAGCAGTGAACTGTACAGTCAATATTATAGATTACAACAACAAGCAAATATATCTGTATGTTGACTGATCTAAATCAAATACATATAACGTATATCGTACAGTATAACTCATGTGAAGATAAGAAGTGCTGCTTTGTTTACTGTTGATTCTTTGAGCAGCCATGTTGATTGGGCACCATTTGACATCACAGGAATTACAAGGTATGTCCTCTTGCAAGCACGTACAATTCAGATGATCTGAATGACTTGCAGTGGATTGGACTAGTTGATTAATTGAAGGTTTTGGTTGAAGAGATTGTCAAACATTATGTTACATTACAGGCATTTAGCAGACACTCTTATCCAGAGTGACGTACAACAGGACCCTGAGCACTGGGCAGCCTGGGGAGCAATTCGGGATTAGGTGCCTTGCTCAAGGGCACTTTAGCCATTCAAGCTGGTCCAGGGAATTGAATCAGTGACTTTCCTTTCCCAAAGCTGCTTCTCTAACCTTTAGGCCATGGCTTCCCCCAATCAGAATATTTGCATCAACCTGAGCAACACGGTTCTGCTGAACAAGTCATCACGGGGTCTCGTTTATCCACTGTATGTACGCATAGTTCTGTGTGTAAACCACGTGTACTTACATTTCATTGCACAGAATGTGATTTACCAAGTATTTCATATTTCCGCACCAACATGAACATGAATATGCAGGAACACCTAGTGGTAAAAAGTGTAATTGCATTTGTACAATGCAGTTTTCGTTGATCTCTGCTCTCGAGGCTTTTGCCACAGGCATATATCAAAGAGAAATTGGAGATGGATTTGGCATTTGCCAACCAACTACAAATCCAATAATGACACTTCGGTACCTTCATTCATATTGCTACCACCTTAATACACTGTAGGTCCAAAACCGGCAGCAGAAAAGACAACAAAAATTCTGAATTTTTCATGTTATTGCAGAGTTTTGAAATGTAATTGAGGCAAAAGAAGAAATGCTTTTAAGAATCATCTTTAGTTATTAAACCAACCACTCGTAAAAATGCCAAATAAACCATTTGTGTTTTGCTGTACTTCATGCAACAGTAGCTCAGCTTCACTGTCAGTGAAATTCTTTTGACAAGTTCCAGTGCCATGAGCTGATTGCCTGACTTTTCAAAGGGAATTTGCTTACCATATATGGCAAATGTGGCTACTTTTCAACCATCAGGGAATGAGTTCTTGAACCAGTTCCATTCAGGATTCATTGAACCTTGGTGCCAACTATCAAACTATTCCACATTTTCACCATTACATTACAGGCAGACACTGTTATCCAGAGTGATGTACAAGGGTACATGACACAGCACTCCTGGAGCAGAGATGGTTAAGGACCTTGCTCAAGAGCCCAACAGTGGCAGCTTGTTAGTGATGGGGCTTGAACCCATGACCTTCAAATCAGTAATGCACAGCCTTAACCATTGAGCCACCACTACCCCACCAGTTTTAAGAGGAACCATTGTAATCAAGGATGCGTCATGAACGTGTTATGAGGGTGTTACATGATACACAATGGGAGTAAACAGTCATCGCAAAATGGTGGATCGCACTGATTACCTGCGATATTTTGTTCTTTAATTGCAGATATTTGTTTTCATTCTATTTTTTCCTGAAGATGTATCTTTTTCCGTTGCATTCTCCATTCCTGCACCATGCTTCCTCTCCAAACTAATGACACGCCCACTAATGTCATCATGGTTCACACTGGAAAAAACAGCTATATTTTGGTTCCAGCTGGGAACCAACTTTTCAGGATCCAGACCAATTTATTTTTGGTTGAAATGTTCTGAATGGTTCAAAATTTGGTGTGTGAACCAGAATGGAACCCGTTCCCTGTTGGTGGAAAAGGGGTATGTGTGGGATTTATTAATGACCATTGACCGGGGCAAGTCATGATCATATAACCAGATCACATGCCTCAGTGATCACACCTGCTTCCTGTTGCACCTAATTAGGCTGCCTTTGAATATACTACAACATTAATAGTGCGCAAAATGCAGTACGTAGGGTGTCCGAATACTGAGTAGGTATTTAAAAGTAGTTGAATGATACCTAGATGATCGGCGATGTCTGTAGTATGTAAACATACCACACGATACTATCCCATAATTCAACTGGAGTCTCTGAATAACCGAAGAAGAAGAATTCCCCCAGGAAAAATAGAAAGAAGATAGCTGCCCAGAGTGAAGGCGGTTGTTGCAGTGGTGTAGAAATGTAGCAGGAATTTATTAAACATTTCTGCTGTTAAAGTTTTTTTTTTTTTAATTTGGCAGCATATGCGGTTATACATCATCGGTGAACATCCAGGTCAGAAAACAAGTAAGATGGCAGCAGAGGACCTACAAATTGTGTCTTTAGTACTCGCTCGTATACTCATAGAATGTACTGTACTACAGTTATAGTCATGCAGTGTATAACCTCATATTTATACTGTGTCTGCATTTCCTGCCTTGTGATTTTCGTTCATGTTTATGGTTAGCTTATCCAGCTGCAGGCCAGGCCGGATGAGCTTATGCGTCGTCCATCCATCGTCCGTCCTTCTACAATTTACAAAAATCGCTACTCCTCCTACATCATTGATTGGATTTCGATCAAACTCACATACAATGTTCTCCAGATGGGTGTACATAAAAGTTGCCAAGACAGTGGCACCATCTGTCATATTTACGATTTTATGGGTGTCTGGAATTTTTGGATGATTCGTCACATGAAACCCTACTCTCGATAAACTGCTGGGATGTTTTCACTGAAACTCACCCAGAAGACTCTAAAGACATACCAACAAGAGTTGCTCACCAGGTACCATTGATGAGGCAACAGAGGGGTCACATGTAATTTCACGAAAATCTCTACTCCTTCTACAGGAGTGATCAGATTTTGATCAAACTCATATGGAATGTTCCTCAGGTTGGTATGTATCAAAGCTGTCAAGATGGTGGCACCGGTACCACCTGTCATATTTAACATTTTATGGGCATTTGAAAATTTTGGGTGACTCATCACACCAAACACGACTGTTCGTAAACTGCTAGGATGTTTTCACTGAAACTCACCCAGAAGACTCTAAAGAAATACCAACAAAAATTGTTCACCAGGTGGCACCACCTGCTATGGATACGGCTCCACAGGGGTCACTTGCAATTTCACAAAAATCGCTATTCCTCCTACAGGACTGATCGGATTTCAAACACACACAACAGCACTGACCGGTATGAGCTCCAGCCTCATTGAGACTATATATATATATATATATATATATATATATATATATATATATATATATACACAGTGGTGCTTGAAAGTTTGTGAACCCTTTAGAATTTTCTATATTTTTGCATAAATATGACCTAAAACATCATCAGATTTTCACACAAGTCCTAAAAGTAGATAAAGAGAACCCAGTTAAACAAATGAGACAAAAATATTATACTTGGTCATTTATTTATTGAGGAAAATAATCCAATATTACATATCTGTGAGTGGCAAAAGTATGTGAACCTCTAGGATTAGCAGTTAATTTGAAGGTGAAATTAGAGTCAGATGTTTTCAATCAATGGGATGACAATCAGGTGTGAGTGGGCACCCTGTTTTATTTAAAGAACAGAGATCTATCAAAGTCTGATCTTCACAACACATGTTTGTGGAAGTGTATCACGGCATGAACAAAGGAGATTTCTGAGGACCTCAGAAAAAGTGTTGTTGATGCTCATCAGGCTGGAAAAGGTTACAAAACCATCTCTAAAGAGTTTGGACTCCACCAATCCACAGTCAGACAGATTGTGTACAAAATGAGGAAATTCAAGACCATTGTTACCCTCCCCAGGAGTGGTTGACCAACAAAGATCACTCCAAGAGCAAGGCGTGTAATAGTTGGTGAGGTCACAAAGGACCCCAGGGTAACTTCTAAGCAACTGACGGCCTCAATCACATCGGCTAATGTTAGTGTTCATGAGTCCACCATCAGGAAAACACTGAACAACAATGGTGTGCATGGCAGGGTTGCAAGGAGAAAGCCACTGCTCTCCAAAAAGAACATTGCTGCTCATCTGCAGTTTGCTAAAGATCGCATGGACAAGCCAGAAGGCTATTGGAAAAATGTTTTTTGGACAGATGAGACCAAAATAGGACTTTTTGCTTTAAATAAGAAGCGTTATGTTTGGAGAAAGGAAAACACTGTATTCCAGCATAAGAACCTTATCCCATTTGTGAAACATGATGGTGGTAGTATCATGGTTTGGGCCTGTTTTGCTGCATCTGGGCCAGGACGGCTTGCTGTCATTGATGGAACAATGAATTCTGAATTATATTAGCGCATTCTAAAGGAAAATGTCAGGACATCTGTCCATGAACTGAATCTCAAGAGAAGGCGGGTCATGCAACAAGACAACGACCCTAAGCACGCAAGTCGTTCTACCAAAGAATGGTTAAAGAAGAATAAAATTAATGTTTTGGAATGGCCAAGTCAAAGTCCTGACCTTAATCCAATTGAAATGTTGTGGAAGAACCTGAAGCGAGCAGTTCATGTGAGGAAACCCACCAACATCCCAGAGTTGAAGCTGTTCTGTATGGAGGAATGGGCTAAAATTCCTCCAAGCCGGTGTGCAGGACTGATCAACAGTTACCGCAAATGTTTAGTTGCAGTTATTGCTGCACAAGGGGGTCACACCAGATACTGAAAGCAAAGGTTCACATACTTTTGCCACTCACAGATATGTAATATTGGATCATTTTCCTCAATAAATAAATGACCAAGTATAATATTTTTCTCTCATTTGTTTAACTGGGTTCTTTTTATCTACTTTTAGAACTTGTGTGAAAATCTGATGATGTTTTAGGTCATATTTATGCAGAAATATAGAACATTCTAAAGGGTTCACAAACTTTCAAGCACCACTGTGTGTATGTATATATATATATATATATATATATATATATATATATGTGTGTAATTTTTTGTTTGTTTGCACCTTGTTTGATTCACCTTTAATAAAAAAAAACGCCTGCACTTGCGGAAGTCCATACTTCCTGATGTCCGACACATATGATAAATACCGGGTTTGTTGTGCGTACTGGCAGCTCTTGAGCACAACTTGTTCTATTCACATTTTGATAAATGAGAGTCCTGGTTATAGAGCATCCAGTTAGCAAGTTCTATGAAGAACGATGCAGGATTTGTTTTTTTTTTTTCTTTTCACTTCCTTCTGCTTAATAGGGATGCTCGGAAGTCACGAAGAAACGAGTGAAACAGTAATAACATGAAGCTAATGCAAAAATCTAACGTACACTAGTGTTAGAAACCAACATTACACATCAAATGTTGTTTGCGAAAATATGAAGTATAATTCATTTTGCCATGTTTGGTCTGAGGAGTGGTGAGGCTACACTTGTCAAGTCAAAATGATGGTATCGTGACAGTGTGAGTGCCACAGAGACACTTTTGTTTAACACACTGGGTAACAATGGTGGGTTTGTGCTGCAGTCAGAGTTTCTGTAAAAGAGAATGAGAGCTGAAGAGACCCACAATGGAGAGAGAGAGAGAGAGAGAGAGAGAGAGAGAGAGAGAGAGTCACCTAAATTCCTGGAAATGAAAAAGAGAAAAATAGGCAACATGTGTCATATGACAATGCAGAGACTTGCTTGACTATATGACGTGTGTGTGTGTGTGTGTGTGTGTGTGTGTGTGTGTGAATATTTATATTCCTCAATAACGAGATGCTACACCAACGCCTAAACCCTCCTGATCCACTTTATGAGATAACGAAACATGAATATCTGTGCTCCAGCAGCAGTGTGTGTGTGTGTTAAGAGGTAGAGAGTGCTAAAGATAGAGAGAGAGAGAGAGAGAGAGAGAGAGAGAGAACATGTGTCACATGGTAACACAGAGAGCTGTTTGGCTGTGTGTGTGTGTGTGTGTGTGTGTGTGTGTGAGAGAGAGAGAGAGAGAGAGAGAGAGAGAGAGAGGTCGCCATGTGAAGCCTGTGTTATGGAGCACTGCTGATAAGACAGAAGGTTGTACACCGAGCCAAGAATGAGGAAAGCTACACACACACACACACACACACACACACACACACACACACACACACACACAAAAGACAAGAACAAAACATTTCATATCAGTGTGGCCATCAGCGGTTCAATAGGAAAGTTACCACCAACAATGATATGCTGCAGCAGCTAAACAAGTACACACACACACACACACACACACACATACACTCACACACATACACACACACACACACTGCAGGCAATTGTGTCATGAGATGTTCAGTGATGCTTATGAGCTATCATAGCATGGGCTGTGTGTGTGTGTGTGTGTGTGTGTGTGTGTGTGCACGCGCATCAGTGCTGCATGGTTGAACATGTGTGAGATCTAGTACTAGACATGTGGCTTATTTGGCGCGCGCGCACACACACACACAGAGAGAGAGAGAGAGAAACCCTCTCATTATATTTTCACTGAAGTTTTTGCTTCATTTAGCAAAATGTGTATGTGTGTGTGTGTGTGTGTGTACACAACACACACTTGTATTGCCATCATTGTGAATTATTACCACTGAATTGCAAATTACACGAGTTAACCTTCTGCCAAGACCCTACACCCTAAACCCTACCCAGGGAGCACGTACATGTATTATTTTTTCTTTCTTGCCCATTTTCCAACGTATCCCTCCTCCTGCACTGAGCTCAGCTCACATCCCTTACACACAATCTGTTTATCGATGGACAATCTAAAAGTCATCCCCGTCGCCATAGCAACTCAAGTAAATTAACAGAACCTCATCCGGTACCTACTTCATATGGGAAGAACTGCAATTAACCACCAGCTGATGACAAAAACAATGACGTGTGTTGAAAGGAATAACGTCTTAAACAAATATCTCATCTCATTATCTCTAGCCGCTTTATCCTGTTCTACAGGGTCGCAGGCAAGCTGGAGCCTATCCCAGCTGACTACGGGCGAAAGGCGGGGTACACCCTGGACAAGTCGCCAGGTCATCACAGGGCTGACACATAGACACAGACAACCATTCACACTCACACCTACGGTCAATTTAGAGTCACCAGTTAACCTAACCTGCATGTCTTTGGACTGTGGGGGAAACCGGAGCACCCGGAGGAAACCCACGCGGACACGGGGAGAACATGCAAACTCCGCACAGAAAGGCCCTCGCCGGCCACGGGGCTCGAACCCAGACCTTCTTGCTGTGAGGCGACAGCACTAACCACTACACCACCGTGCCGCCTAAATGAAAATTTAAATAAATAAATAAATAAATGTTTAACAAGTGCACTGCAGTATGCTAATGCTAGCTAAATACCGCAGGAGACACACACACACACACACACACACACACACACACACAAAAAGGCACAATGGTGCATGAATATCAATTATTATTTATTTTTTGTTTGTTTGTTAGTTTGTTTTCCCCCCTTATATTTTGACAAACGACTATTGTTTGCTATTTATTTCCATTTCCACAAGCTAGCTTCTCAATCGTCCAATCACACGTGGACAGCTTGCAAGCTATAGCCAATCGTAGCTCGGGAGTTGGAATATTCAAGAGAAGAGGTGGGGTTTATGTCAGGATAAAACCAGGATTATTGTCTGTGATTAACATATGCGCGTGCGTGCATGCATGTGCGTGCGTTTACTTTGCATCAGACTCTTCTGTTTGAGAATTTAATAATTTCCAAACAAGTGCTCGCTCCTGTAGGAGGCCACTAAAGCCAGAGTAAACCGTCTCTGCAGCAGAGCCGACTGTCACTGTACACTCTGCACTCATTTATTTAACTCCTTCTGTATAAGATATCTGTCAGAATCCGTGTTATTATTCGATAAAATATTTATTACTGTTGTGAGTTCTGATTGGTCAGAAAGTGTTGCTACATTTACGAGGAAGCCCTGAAAAGTCAGTTTCAGGTGGAAGTGATTGAGTTGAGCAGAGTTACAGCACTTCACTCCGACTCGCTGAGAAAGAATAAAGGTCCAGGTGGAAGTTGAGGCCTTTTTGTCAGTGAGAGGAAAACTAATAAAAACATACAGTTGTTTACAAGAAATGAACAGACACAAGAGTGACAGGACAGAAATGTGCTGGGGGAGAATTAATAAGGTTTACGTGTAGTGGAGAGAGAGAGAGAGAGAGAGAGAGAGAGACGGTATAACAGTATATAGAAATAGAGACAAATAGTGAAAGGAAGGGATGAGAGATAGAGAGACAGAGAGAGAGAGAGACAGTATAACAGTACATAAACAAATTGTGTGATAGAAATAGAGACAAATAGTGAAAGGAAGGGATGAGAGACAGAGAGAGAGCGAAATGGGGGAGAAATAGTGAGACAGGTTGAGAGGAATAAAGAGAAACTGAAAGAAAGAGAGAGAGAGAGAGAGTAATGAAAATCAAGGATGAGAGAGAGAGTATAACAGTATATAAAGAAATTGTGTGATAGAAATAGAGACAAACAGTGAAAGGAAGGGATGAGAGGAATGGAGAGAGAGCGAGAGAGATGTGGAGAAATAGTGAAACAGGTTGAGAGGAATAAAGAGAAACTAAAAGAAATATAGAGAGATACAGAGTAACAAAAAGCAAGGATGAGAGAGAGAGAGATACAGTATAACAGTACATAAACAAATTGTGTGATAGAAATAGAGACAAATAGTGAAAGGAAGGGAAGAGAGAAATGGAGAGAGAGAGAGAGATGGGGAGAAATAGTGAGACAGGTTGAGAGGAATCAAGAGAAACTCAAGGAAATAGAGAGAGACAGTAACGAAAAGCAAGGATGAGAGAGAGAAAGAGAGAGAGCAAAAAAGTTACAGAGAGAAAGAATGAGAGAAATATGTGGAGAGAGCAACAGAGAGAGAAAAGAAATGTAGAGAAACACAGATAACTGGACAGAAATATACAGAGAGAGAGAGAGAGAGAGAGATGGGGAGAGAATAAAGAGAAATTGAAAGATATAGAGGAGAGATACAGAGCAATGAAAAGCAAGTACGAGAGAAAGCGAAAAAAGTTACAAAGAAAGAAAGAATGAGAAATATATGGAAAGAGTAACAGAGAGAGAGGAAGAAGAGAAATGTAGAGAAATACAGATAACTGGAGAGAAACAGACAGAGAGAAATATACAGAGAAAGAGAGAGAGAGACTAGTGCCCCTTTTCCACCAAAGCAGTTCCAGGGCTGGTTCGGGGCCAGTGCTTAGTTTGGAACCGGGTTTTCTGTTTCCACTGACAAAGAACTGGCTCTGGGGCCAGAAAAACTGGTTCCAGGCTACCACCAACTCTTTGCTGGGCCAGAGGAAAGAACCGCTTACGTCAGCGGAGGGGCGGAGTTGTTAAGACCAACAACAATAACAAGACCGCGAAAGATCGCCATTTTTAAGCGACGAGAAGCAGCAGCTGTACAAACGCAAAGTCATCCATTATTATTATTATTATTATTATTATTGTTGTTGTTGCTGCTGCTTCTTCCGTGTTGTTTTTGCTTCGATATTCGCGCCAAGGTTTATGCAAACGTAGCGACGTAACTGGCGTATACAGCGACGTAATGACGTATACAACGACGTAATGACGTATACAATGACGTAACTGATGTATACAGCGACGTAAGTGACGTATACAGCGACGTAATGACGTGTCTTCTCTTAGCACTGCGAGCTATGGAAAAGCAAACTGGTTCTCAGCTGGCTCGCAAGTTGAACGAGTTGTGAACCAGCACCAGCACTGGCCACGAACCAGCCCTGGAACTGATTTGGTGGAAAAGGGGTATAGGTAGACAGAAATGAAGGAAATTAGTTACAATTGGACTAAAGGACACAGAAAAAAGGGAAGAAGGAAGTGTGGGCCATTGGCTAATAGCACACAAGGAAATTAGGAAGAGAAATAAAAAAGCCCCTCATGATTATAAAATAAAGAAATTAGGACAACTGGGAACAGTTACACTGTAAACTAGGAAAAAAAAATTGAAGCTACTGAAACAGGAAAGAAGGAAACACTGGGACAAGGAGTGAAGGAAATGGAGATATGGAAGTATAGAATGAGGAAACCAGGTGGAGAGAAACAAAACTAAATAAAATTAAAATTTGTTCTCGAAATACTGAAAAACTTCGGAACAAGGCAATGGTGTGGAAGTATGGAGGAGTAGGGATTCCACCTGGAACTGGTGGAAGAAGGAATATCGAACACTAGCAAGCAAGGGAATCAGGAAGAAAGTAATTCGGAAATATCTAAATAATAATACTAATAGCAAGTGTTGCCAGGCAAAACAAACCTCGCCTGGAAGCACTTATTTTAGTGTCATACCAACTGATTCAATCTCACAAGTGTGGTCTCTGTTCTTTCAAGGTCACTAATACTAATGAGAACATTTTGTTTCACAAGTGTAGTGTAAAGACTCTAAATATCTGCCAAAAAGCTAAAAAAAACCCTTACAAAACTTTTTATTTGACTTTTCAGAAGGACCAGACAAAATTTATGATAATCAAAAGGTAAATTTTCTTAAAATAAACACCACTTACTTGATATCGAATCAGTAGCCTTGGCGAACCATGAGATGAATTTCGTTTATCTTTTTATCTGCTGATTATCTTCCAATACTACGAAGTTATAACGAGGTTTCTCTTATTTCGTTTCTAGTTCTGATTAGTTCCGAAGTTCATCAAGAAATAGAACAGGTAATCAAACTTGATCAGGATAAGTGCTGATTGGTTAAAAATGTGTCCTAAATCACTCACTCGTTCACTACGCCCTACTCACTATATAGGGAATTACTATATAGAGGACTATATCGTGAGCTCATTGATTAAATGATAAAACTACTTCTTTGCCGCAGCTTTTTTTTTCTTCTTTGCCACGGCACTACTTTTCATGATGCATTGTGAGATACTTTGAGTGGACTATATAGGGTGTAATAATGCTCACTATACATTCGGACAGCACTACAAAATGGTGACCTGATTATATAGTCCACTATGTAGTGAGTAGGGAATGATTTGGGACACATTCGGGACACTGGGACACCATTTGCACCAAAAACGATTTTGACCTTTTTGGTCACCTTGACCTTGACCGGATGACCCTCAAAATGTTGGAGGTTCTATTTGAGACCAATGCCCATCTGTCCTGAAAGTTTCATGAAGATTGGTCCCGCCATTTTCCCGTAATGTTGCTAGTACAAAAACAAAGAAACCCCACCAGGCGGCACGGTGGTGTAGTGGTTAGCGCTGTCGCTTCACAGCAAGAAGGTCCGGGTTCGAGCCCTGTGGCTGACGAGGGCCTTTCTGTGTGGAGTTTGCATGTTCTCCCCGTGTCCGCATGGGTTTCCTCCGGGTGCTCCGGTTTCCCCCACAGTCCAAAGACATGCAGGTTAGGTTAACTGGTGACTCTAAATTGACTGTAGGTGTGAATGGTTGTCTGTGTCTATGTGTCAGCCCTGTGATGACCTGGCGACTTGTCCAGGGTGTACCCCGCCTTTCGCCCGTAGTCAGCTGGGATAGGCTCCAGCTTGCCTGCGACCCTGTAGAACAGGATAAAGCGGCTACAGATAATGAGATGAGATGGGAAACCCCACCGAAACCAATACCTCGCCCCCTGGTGGACTCCATCCTGAGCGAGGTAATAAATTGAAGAAACAAAAGGAAGGAAACAATGAAAGGTGGCAGAGGGAAACAGGAAGAATTAGCTGCTCTTAGCCAATCAGAAAACTGTACTGCTTTCAGCTAATAAGAACGCTGTAATTCCTTCAGCCAATCAGAATGCACTGAACTACTGTCAGCCAATTAGAACATACTCTAGTTCGATTAGCCTTCTCAGCCAATAAGAACACACTGTAGTGCTTTCAACCAATCAGAATTCAGATGTACGCTTATCAGCCAATCAGAACACACTGTACTGCTCTGAGCCAATCAAAATTCAGAGATACAGTTATCAGCCAATCTGTAGTGCTTTAAAACAATCAGAATTCAGAGGTGCGCTTATCAGCCAATCAGAACACACTGTAGTGCTTTTAAAATAATCAGAATTCAGAGGTATGCTTATCAGCCAATCAGAATACACTGTACTGCTCTGAGCCAATCAAAATTCAGAGATACAGTTATCAGCCAATCAGAACACACTGTCATGCTTTTAAATAATCAGAATTCAGAGGTACGCTTATCAGCCAATCAGAACCGGCCATGCTCCCAGCCAGTCAGAATTCACAGATATGCTTATCAGCATTCAGAGGTATGCTTATCAGCCAATCAGAACACACTGTACTGCTCTGAGCCAATCAGAATTCAGAGATACAGTTATCAGCCAATCAGAACACTGTCATGCTTTCAACCAACCAGAATTCCCAGGTATGCTTATCAGCCAATCAGAACACATTGTTTTGGAAAGAACATATCTGTCTGTGAAGATTCTCAATCATCCAGGTCATAGTAAACTGTGGGTGGTAGAAATGGGCAACTGGACTTGCTTGAAGATTCTTGAAAACGTTTCACCTCTCGTCCGAAAGGCTTCCTCAGTTCTGTCTGACTAATAGGGAGTATCAGATATTTATCCTCTCCTGGATCAGAATCAGAATTCTGATGACCAGCTCATCTAAGGTGTCATTGAGGCATCATGTTGGTGTGGGTCACTGGAGGCTGGGTGTGAACGGCGAGTCATTAGGGTGATCAAAGGATTGCCCGTTAGGGTGATCAATGGCAAGCTGACTCTCTCTGTCCTCCTGTGAGTCACCGAAAACAGCTGGGTCCTGGCGTACACCCAGCCGTCTGGGAAGAGTGTCCAAGACCGCATTGTAGATGGTTGATAAATTGTGTCTTAGACCCCCACCTCTGTTCAGTGATGGCCGTTCCAGGTTGACAAAAATGAGCGAGGAGTTAAAGAAGCCATTTTCTTCAAGCAAGTCCAGTTGCCCATTTCTACCACCCACAGAAAGAACATATCATACTACTCTCAGGCAAACAGAACACACTGTACTGCTCTGAGCCAATCAGAATTCAGGGATACAGTTATCAGCCAATCAGAACACCTCCCTGTGTCTGAAATCGCTCACTCGTTCACTACTCCCTATTCACTATACAGGGAATTACTATATAGAGGACTATATCGTGAGCTCATTGGTAAAACGAAAAAAAAAACACTTTCGGGCACAACTTTGCCACACCGTTATTTACATCATTACTGTCGCACAATTAAAACGTGCCAGATCAGTCTGCTGGTGGGTTTTCAAAATAATAAATATCTGCATGTATTTTTGTGATAAACCCATATTATACTGAGCGTATTTCCCACATTAATCAATACAAAGTACTTTGTGTCTGCTGCATCTTTCAGTTCTTTTAAATCAAGGCTCAGTACTTTCTTCTTTGCCGCTGCCTTTTATTAAATCAAATTTGAGGCTTTTGATTTGATTTCTTTCATCGCGACCGCAATGCATGATGGGATATATTGCTTGGTTAGTGTCCATCGGTTGTACACTACTTTTCGTGATGCACTGTGGGATACTATGAGTGCACTGTATAGGGTGTAATAATTCTCACTATACATTCGGACAGCACTACAAAATGGTGACCTCACTATATAGTCCGCTATATAGTGAGTAGGGAGCAATTTCAGACACAGGGACTGTAGTGCTTTCAATCAGTCAGAATTCAGAGGTACGCTTATCAGCCAATCAGAACATAACCTACTGCTCTCAGCCAATCAGAACACAGTATTCTGGGCTGATTTAAGTAAAGAGTGATGGAGATATATAATGTTGATTTAGTATTTAATAAGTGATGAAATTTCATTCTGTTGGAAAAAAAAAAAACACACACACACACACACACTCGACTGTAATTTTTAGATGATTTCCAGAAGATTATGTACTGATGATCCATCACTTGGCCAGATGCTGTAGATCTGTAGAGTGTGTGTGTGCTGCACGCCAAATCTACAAATCCTCCCCGTATCTGCTGCCAAACTCCTCACTGTCACCACAAATGCCCTTTCTTCAGTTTCAACACTGAATAATCTCTTCAAATGTCACCAGTGTCGTATAAATAACACCAATAATCTCTTTGGATGTTGCAGTAATCAAAATTTATAAGAGGATATATTCCTCGGCTCTGAACATGAGCCACTACAGCGATGCTGTCTGGAACGGCGCTGAGATTTCTTGGCATGTTTATCAAAGCGCCGTATCAATTACAGTCGACACTTTCAGTAATATTTGCACGCTGAAAACGAGATGTCTGAGCTTGCGGTTGAGGTGCGACGCGTGCCAGGGTTCAGGAGAAGTGTACAATCCTGCAGAGTTGACGTGATCCAAAACACTTCATACCTAGCTTATTTATCAGCATGCAATTAACTCGAAACCATATGGCAGTGGAATATAGACAAGATTTGAATTCAATTTACTTTAAAAAAAAATTTCCCCTTAAACGCTTGTGTTTAGCAGCCTGATTAATCAGCCCATACTTATTCCAAATATATTTCAATATAAATATATATATATATATTTTTTTTACTTTTTGCCATCTAAATTAGACTCAATTACAATGAATTTGATTTTGGATACAGCAACATTTGATTTGATAATCAAATCCATCATATATTATCCAAATCCATACGGATTTAGATTTATCCAAATCAAGACATCACCTGAGCCGGGAAATCCCAATCTGATTTTCATTTACATGACAATCCAATCTGGACGGCACGGTGGTGTAGTGGTTAGCGCTGTTGCCTCACAGCAAGAAGGTCCGGGTTCGAGCCCCGTGGCCGGCGAGGGCCTTTCTGTGTGGAGTTTGCATGTTCTCCCCGTGTCCGAGTGGGTTTCCTCCGGGTGCTCCGGTTTCCCCCACAGTCCAAAGACACGCAGGTTAGGTTAACTGGTGGCTCTAAATTGACCGTAGGTGTGAATGTGAGTGTGAATGGTTGTCTGTGTCTATGTGTCAGCCCTGTGATGACCTGGCGACTTGTTCAGGGTGTACCCCGCCTTTCGCCCGTAGTCAGCTGGGATAGGCTCCAGCTTGCCTGCGACCCTGTAGAACAGGATAAAGTGGCTAGAGATAATGAGATGAGATGAGATGAGATAATCTGATGTGGTAATCCAAGTTCAAATATGATCAAACATTTAGTCACAATCTGATATTGATCAAATCTCAAAACGTGGACGGAGCTTTTAAAAAGCCCATTTTCGTTTCATTTAAATAATAGTCTGATATCCATCCATCATAATCTGATTATCTAAACCAGCTCTTTTTCTTGTCATGGAAATAATAGTCTGATCTGAATGCATTCGAAATAAAAATGGGAATTATTGTTTATCTTTGGATTGAATCAACTATTTCGATAAACCCTCAGCTGCAGCATTGTCTGAATTTTGTGTACATTATGATCTAATCTAATCTAATCAGTTTAATTTTGATCATTTTTATTTTATATAATTTATAAGATTTATTGATATAAGAATTGATCTTATCAATATCATCTCTGACATCTAATTATTATTATTATTATTATTATTATTATTATTATTATTATTACATCAGAAATGAACTTTACACAGTAATGAAACTGACAATTGCACACATTAACGTGTTTTCTGTATTCCTGGACGTCTCTGTTTAAACCCTGTGGACACTAAAAGAGGACACGGTATCATGTTGTTTTGGTTTTGTTAAAGACATTCCTGCACTTCTGTAGAGTGAAAGCTTTCACACTCGCTCCACCCCCCCCCACCCACACAGACAATCACACACGCTCGCAACACGCACACAGACACGAGTCGCGTCTTATCACGACCCAGTTACACAGTGAAGTGTACAACATTTGCTCGTCTTATTTAGATCATGTGACTTTGTCATGATGGTGCTATCGGGCTATTTTTACATTCTATTACATCTCACTCAAGATGAGCATCCGGAAAGGTCATCTCCACAGAGACGAGGTTGGCTCGAAGGAATTGGTGGAGCTGAACAGCTTGATTGTTGGCAAAGCCACTCCAAACACTGCTCAAGGTCATGTATGTGACCTCAGGCATGTATACTATAGAGGATGAATGAAGGACATTGTCTCTGTGAGCTAGCCATTCTGGAGGAGAGGCTGTTACAAGGCCACGCCG
Organism: Neoarius graeffei; assembly: GCF_027579695.1. Taxonomy (NCBI): domain Eukaryota; kingdom Metazoa; phylum Chordata; class Actinopteri; order Siluriformes; family Ariidae; genus Neoarius; species Neoarius graeffei. The sequence goes on from NC_083572.1 coordinate 99,076,668, forward strand.
CCTTACTCAAAGCCTGACCCCAAAAACATCTTTCAGAAGAACTGTCGCTACATAGCATACTTTGAACGCATTGAACAAACATCACCACATATGCCACACTATCAGCAGGTCACTGTGGATGTGTCCCAAACCACATATCTTACTTGCAATAAAGAACACGTTCAAAAAAGAGTGCTATAAATATTTCAGCATCATTAGTCTACTTTGGATGTGTCAAAAAACACTGTAGTCACTATATAGCCACATACTGGAATCACTATCACAAATAACTTGCTATCTTTGGTCCATTTTGGTCTGAACCACACATCGTATTCACTATATAGTCTAATCATCATTAATGCTTAAACACCCATTGTCCACTACGGACATGTCCCAAACCATACCCCCACTAAACAGGCCTCATAAACACCATGCCTCACAACCCAAGGTTCATTATGGAGGCATCTCAAAGGCATGTCTTGTTCACTATATAGGCTACATACTTTGCCCCACTTATACAGTGGGGCAAAAAAGTATTTAGTCAGCCACCAATTGTGCAAGTTCTCCCACTTAAAAAGATGAGAGAGGCCTGTAATTTTCATCATAGGTACACTTCAACTATGAGAAACAGAATGGGGGGAAAGAATCCAGGAAATCACATTGTAGGATTTTTAATGAATTAACTGGTAAATTCCTCGGTAAAATAAGTATTTGGTCACCTACAAACAAGCAAGATTTCTGGCTCTCACAGACCTGTAACTTCTTCTTTAAGAGGCTCCTCTGTCCTCCACTCGTTACCTGTATTAATGGCACCTGTTTGAACTCGTTATCAGTATAAAAGACACCTGTCCACAACCTCAAACAGTCACACTCCAAACTCCACTATGGCCAAGACCAAAGAGCTGTCAAAGGACACCAGAAACAAAATTGTAGACCTGCACCAGGCTGGGAATGAATGAATGGTGAACAAGAATGGTGAGCAAAAATCCCAGAACCACACAGGGGGACCTAGTGAATGACCTGCAGAGAGCTGGGACCAAAGTAACAAAGGCTACCATCAGTAACACACTACGCCGCCAGGGACTCAAATCCTGCAGTACCAGACGTGTCCCCTTGCTTAAGCCAGTACATGTCCAGACCCGTCTGAAGTTTGCTAGAGAGCATTTGGATGATCCAGAAGAGGATTGGGAGAATGTCATATGGTCAGATGAAACCAAAATAGAACTTTTTGGTAAAAACTCAACTTGTCGTGTTTGGAGGAGAAAGAATGCTGAGTTGCATCCAAAGAACACCATACCTACTGTGAAGCATGGAGGTGGAAACATCATGCTTTGGGGCTGTTTTTCTGCAAAGGGACCAGGATGACTGATCCGTGTAAAGGAAAGAATGAATGGGGCCATGTATCATGAGATTTTGAGTGAAAACCTCCTTCCATCAGCAAGGGCATTGAAGATGAAACATGGCTGGGTCTTTCAGCATGACAATGATCCCAAACACACCGCCCGGGCAACGAAGGAGTGGCTTCGTAAGAAGCATTTCAAGGTCCTGGAGTGGCCTAGCCAGTCTCCAGATCTCAACCCCATAGAAAATCTTTGGAGGGAGTTGAAAGTCCGTGTTGCCCAGCGACAGCCCCAAAACATCACTGTTCTAGAGGAGATCTGCATGGAGGAATGGCCCAAAATACCAGCAACAGTGTGTGAAAACCTTGTGAAGACTTACAGAAAACGTTTGACCTCTGTCATTGCCAACAAAAGGTATATAACAAAGTATTGAGATTAAATTTTGTTATTGACCAAATACTTATTTTCCACCATAATTTGCAAATAAATTCTTTAAAAATCAGACAATGTGATTTTCTGGATTTTTTTTCTCATTTTGTCTCTCATAGTTGAGGTATACCTATGATGAAAATTACAGGCCTCTCTTATCTTTTTAAGTGGGAGAACTTGCACAATTGGTGACTGACTAAATACTTTTTTGCCCCACTGTAATAAACTCTTAACCATCATTAGTTGACTATTGAATGTGTCTCAAACCATATCCTACTCACTTTATAGGCTACATTATCCCCAGCAAAAATCCTCACCACCCACCATTAACTCTGGACATGTCCCAAAATAAATGTCGTATTCCCTATGTAGGCAACATCACAAATGCCTCACCATCCAGAGTCCACTGTGGACGTGTCCCAAACACATGTCCTATTCCATATACAGTATAGTATATCCATATTAACTATATAGGTTACATAGATACCATCCCGGGGCGGCACGGTGGTGTAGTGGTTAGCGCTGTCGCCTCACAGCAAGAAGGTCTGGGTTCGAGCCCCACGGCCGGCGAGGGCCTTTCTGTACGGAGTTTGCATGTTGTCCGCGTGGGTTTCCTCCGGGTGCTCCAGTTTCCCTCACAGTCCAAAGACATGCAGGTTAGGTTAACTGGTGACTCTAAATTGACCGTAGGTGTGAATGTGAGTGTGAATGGTTGTCTGTGTCTATGTGTCAGCCCTGTGATGACCTGGCGACTTGTCCAGGGTGTACCCCGCCTTTCGCCCGTAGTCAGCTGGGATAGGCTCCAGCTTGCCTGCGACCCTGTAGAACAGGATAAAGCGGCTAGAGATAATGAGATGAGATGAGATACCATCCCAAATGCCTCACCAAACTTGCTGCATTGTGGACACATCCCAAATGACATTCTATTCACTAGGACAAATGTTTCACTATCCTCGTCCTCTATGGACGTGTCCCAAACGCACAATCTATTCACTATATCCAGTAGGTTCCATTTTTACTGTGAGTAGGGTTGAAACTGAATGAAATGTAGTGCGCTATGAAGTGTTAGAACCATATAGAAATGAAGGTAACTACAAAACAAACAAATAAACAAACAAAGATGCTAGAGACAGTAGAAACAAGGGCTGGTAAAAGTAAATGCAGTATGCAGTGCTCTGTACAGAAATGGGGAGACTGAACCACGTGTTCGCTCCAACCTCATTCAAAATTCACATAAAACAGTTGGACAAATAACAAATTAAAATAAACACATGAAGTGCAGGGGAAATAAATCCTGGTGCACATTTACTTTATCAGGCAGCGTTATCTGCTCGAGGTGGTGTGTGAGGCGGAAACAGGTCTCGGTGTCTGTGTTTGGAGCGAGATAGAGAGAAAGCAATTTCCCCCCCTTTCCCTTGCTCAGTGTTCCGTCAGGGACAAAATCGCATCAGCTAAATAAAGCGGGCGAATGTTTTACACCTCCGCGGATAATTGAGCCGCGATAAGACGTCACAGCCTGAACGACATTCATCCGCGGGTGATTATTTTCCCTGTACGACGCTGTGAGAGAAACAGTCATGAGGTGCCTGGAAAAGCACACTATGTGTTTTAAAGTCTTACAGAGACACGTTGTGAAGAGAAGAATTCATTATTTGCTACATATACATTACAGCACAGTGAAATGTCTTCTTTTTTTTCATATATCCCAGCTTGTTCGGAAGCTGGGGTCGGCTCCACTGGAGCAGACATGGTTAAGAGCATTGCTCAAGGGCCCAATAGTGGCTGGAGCTGGAACCCCTGACCTTCTAGTGTGTCAACCATTGAGCCACCACTGCCCTGATAAGACGTATGGACCCCTAGCACTGGCGTCACACTTATGTTAGCAACTGTTGCTACCTTTGTCCAGGGGGACAAACAAACTTTGTTCACATACTGAGGACAAGCGATATTGAAGATGCCAGACGTCTGTAGTTCGAAGAAAACTACAGCTAAAAAGCTCTACTACCAGATTACTTAAGTCAGAAAGAAGCAAAGGATAGATATATGTAGAAATTAGTTTATTAGTAGTTATGATCCGTACAGAATTCATCAAAACGATTGGAGTGATGATGTAGATTTGTGGCCCAGCGTTAGCTACATAGATGTTGGAATGTACCTTCTCACTGCATTTTCTGTCTTAAAAAATATAATTTGCTGGAAGAGAAGAGCAGGGAGGATTGAGAATCGAGTGGGTGTGGTTTGTTTCCACCCAATAATAAAACTTCCTAGCATTCTAGCAACCACCACAAAGATGCATACAAAAAGCCCCCAAATGCCTCCTTACTTGGGCAAAAATGATACAGAATTTATCTTGTAGTGTCCTGATCCCAAGATCTTTAACCCAGCCACGTATAAAAAGTTGTTCACCTCCGTGCTCTTTCAGGTTTTCATCTGTATGTCAGTGTAGAACAATGTCTGCAGCACCAGGTAGTTTAATATGTTGGGGAACTCAACGGATGGATAATTTTCCAACTCGTAGGAAAAATCCTTTCTTCTTAGCGTGTAAGGATCTAATCCCATTGCAAAGAGCAACTTTCTGAAGGTATCTTGACCATGCATTAGCCTCTAAACTGTGAAACTAGTTGGAGATGGTTTCACTAGCTCTTTGCAGAATGGCAGCCAAATCGGTTTGCCTGACCACCATTTCATTCACCGGAAGTAAACTCGCAAGCAAAAGTCATGTGACTGAATACAACCTATATTCTATTCCAGGTTATCCATCCATTATCTGTAGCCACTTATCCTGTTCTTCAGGGTCACAGGCAAGCTGAAGCTTATCCCAGCTGACTATGGGCGAGAGGCGGGGTACACCCTGGACAAGTCACCAGGTCATTGCAGGGCTGACACACAGAGACAAACAACCATTCACACCTACGGTCAATTTAGAGCCACCAATTAACCTAACCTGCATGTCTTTGGACTGTGAGGGAACCCGGAGCACCCAGAGGAAACCCACACAGACACGGAGAACATGCAAACTCCACACAGAAAGGCCCTCGCTGGCCTCGAACCCAGGACCTTCTTGCTGTGAGGTGACAGTGCTAACCACTACACCATTGTGCCACCCCCATTACAGGTTAACCACTCACAAAAAATGACTGGCAAACCTTTAACTCTGTAGACTGTCAGTGAAAACAATGGCATGATAGTGGCCGCACACTGCGACTGTATGGTAGACCTTGGAGAGAGATGTTCTCACATAGCATCAGTGTTGTGGGCTTGAAGCTGGAGTGAAACAAAGGGATTCACAGACAGATACAGATAAAAAGGGGTACTCGGTTCTTCCTACTCCCGGATCAGAGATATTTCCTTTCGAAAGAAATGCCCAAGTCAAGTTCCTCAGCCACAATCAGAAGTGCAAGACAAAGTTTCAGGGAGACGGTAATACCTTTTATATTTTTCTCTATTTGAACGACTACAATCAGCGCAAAAAAAAAAAAAAACATATTTAAGACAGATTAAGCCTTGCTTACAGGAAAGACGGTGTCTGGTTGTCCTCCAGGAGAAATTATCATATGATGCATGATGTCACGCACAAGGGCACTGGTATAGTGTACTGGCACTGACTGAAATGTGGTCAGAAAATCTGGTGGTTGATAGGCTGTCGGAGCTGTTGATCACAGAACTGAGTGAAATCTTGATATTTTAATCTGAAATAAGATACACAAAATTGGTTCTCGAGGAAGACACTGAAGATCCAATAAGCTCAGGCTTAACTGAACTATTGTGCCAAATTCCGTCTCTCTGTAACATGACAATGATGTACAAATTCCTCATCTCATCTCATTATCTCTAGCCGCTTTATCCTTCTGCAGGGTCGCAGGCAAGCTGGAGCCTATCCCAGCTGACTATGGGCAAAAGGCAGGGTACACCCTGGACAAGTCGCCAGGTCATCACAGGGCTGACACACAGACAACCATTCACACTCATGGTCAATTTAGAGTCACCAATTAACCTAACCTGCATGTCTTTGGACTGTGGAGGAAACCGGAGCACCCGGAGGAAACCCATGCGGACACGGGGAGAACATGCAAACTCCACACAGAAAGGCCCTCGCCGGCCCCGGGGCTCGAACCCAGGACCTTCTTGCTGTGAGGCGACAGCGCTAACCACTACACCACCGTGCCGCCCCTGTACAAATTCCTATTGTTGGTTATAAGAATACTGTAGGTTATGCGATTAAACCCAATGCGTCCGTTAACCTATTCACTTTATGTAAATTAGTGCTGTTGCCATTCATTAATCAGACATGATTGGAACAACCACCAACAGGAACCAGAGAATGGTCACAGAGGTGGCGGCATCAGATCACCAAATATACATAAAAGTAGTGTTAATGTTCAACTTCATTACAAAATCTTTTCAAATATGGAATAACGTTAAACATAATTTCCTGAACATGGCACTTTATGAGCCTGGCTCCATTTCTCTAATGAACATTACCAAACGTTTAATCATAACTATTAAACAGAAATGGTGTCCAAGTCATTATGATGGGAAAGAAAAGTGCGTGTGTGTGTGTGTGTGTGAATGCCATCATGTGAGTTTGCAGTATTTTCATCTCCAGGGTTGTGCTCCAAATACCACTATGCTCCCTCATCCATACATTGGAGACATTGAGCTCATGATAAATTACACCATGGTTCACTTCTCTGAGATTATCATGGGTATTGTCAGTGCTGTTAGAATACTGACTTGCACTGTTACACTAATGAGTCAGGAAGGAATAAAATACTTGAGGGTGTGCTTTTAATTGGTGAAATAATCAATGAAATGGTGGTGGGATGTGGGCTGACACAAAGCAGTTATCATAATTTTCCAGTAACTGCATATACTGAAGTGTTTTAATCTTCTTATACAACAGCGATTTGGAAATGCAAGCTTTTTTTTAATTTTATGAAAATAATAATAATAATAATAATAATAATAATAATAATAATAAGAAGAAGAAGAAGAAGAAGAAGAAGAAGAACATATAAGGATAACAGTATGGAAAACATACTGGGGCTGTACAACTTCCACATATGTACCTTGCCCGCTACAGAGTAAGCGGAGCGAAGTATTGTTTTCAGTCAGGTTTCTTTGGTTTTTGTAAATGATATTACGGGAAAACGGTTGGATCAATCTTCATGAAACTTTCAGGACAGATGGGCATTGATCTCAAATTGAGTCTCCAACATCTTGAGGGTCATCCAGTCAAGGTCACCAAAAAGGTCAAACTTGTTTTTGTTATGGCTACTGTCTCATATAGAGGCACTAGCCACTATGTCATCATACTGTGAGAATGTAAGAGTGTAATGATAGCGCACTGCACATGCGCATACACGTGTTCTGATTAAAATGGCCGGTGAGTGTATACAATTCAGTTCACCATTCGATATAAATGAACGAGACTAAAGAAATCGCTTTCAGACATGTTTATACTTATTACCGAGGGAAAGTGCGTTCCACTGAGCTCTAGCACCAGGAAATAAGATTTTCGGTCTTGGCGACAGCCTGTGTTATGTCAGCCTCGGTTCGGAGGTTTCAGTTTCGAAAACCGTAAGAGGTAAGAGTAGAAGAATATAAAGTACAGACACTTGGTATACTTATGTGATTTTAAAATTGTTCATTTTTGGATTACGCTTCATTTTTGTGGCTACTGCCTCATAGAGCAAACTTCTATATTTAGTGTATGGATATGGTATCAGAAAAGAATTTTATTTATAAGCAGTAGCCACATGTACCCATAGGGTACCTATTTTTTTCATGATATCCTCCTTCATATCCATCATAAGTGCTACCGGGTGAGGTTTGTTTTGCCTGACAACAATTGTTCGGAGTTGTATTTACACAGGATGGAAAAGTAGAGACATCAGTAAAAGAACATTTACTAAGTAAGCAAAAACAGCTTAGTAACTTTGCAGCCTTTGTGAAGAAGAATTCTGATTTTCCATTTTGAGTGAAACGAAAAGTTCTGGATGCCACCTTACTAAGTACCATTTTGTATGGTTGCGAGTCCTGGCTGGGAACAGGTAAGAACGCAGCCCAGTCTGTATATAACACAGTCTTGAAAACTCTCCTGGGACTCAGACAGACGACACTCAATGATCTGGTTCTTTTAAAACTGGAGTACCCTTCATTACAAGCGAAAGTGATAAAAATTCAGCAAAGATTTCTGTCACGCATGTTAAATAACAGAAGTGGGTTACTTGATGACCCGTTTTACACCATATGGAAGATTTTGTAGTGATTCTAAAACATCTGTTGTGAGGTATCTACAAAGTCTCCTAGATGTTGATGACCATGTGATGGTAGATATACTGTAACATGCCGCAAACATTCAGTCATAGCGTCATAATGGTCTAAGTATAAGATGCATTATAACTTGAATACGGACTTATCCTCACCAGGTATATATATGTACCTCGTCTGACATTGCAGAATACAAAAGAATAGCAACCACTATGTTATGCCTTAGGGCGGCACGGTGGTGTAGTGGTTAGCGCTGTCGCCTCACAGCAAGAAGGTCCTGGGTTCGAGCCCTGTGGCCGGCGAGGGCCTTTCTGTGCGGAGTTTGCATGTTCTCCCCGTGTCCGCGTGGGTTTCCTCCGGGTGCTCCGGTTTCCCCCACAGTCTAAAGACATGCAGGTTAGGTTAACTGGTGACTCTAAATTGACCGTAGGTGTGACTGTGAGTGTGAATGGTTGTCTGTGTCTATGTGTCAGCCCTGTGATGACCTGGCGACTTGTCCAGGGTGTACCCCGCCTTTCGCCCGTAGTCAGCTGGGATAGGCTCCAGCTTGCCTGCGACCCTGTAGAACAGGATAAAGCGGCTAGAGATAATGAGATGAGATGAGATGTTATGCCTTTCAGCTCACAATCTTGCTGTAGAGATTGGTCGATGGGCAAGAATTCCACGCAATGAATGATTATGCCCTTGTGGTGCAGTTCAAACTAAAGAACATATTATTTGTAAATGCCCATTGACTGCAGATATCAGATCAGAGAATTCAGATATGAACTTTTCAAACATTCATTATTTTTTTAAAAACTCTGATAAAGTAAAAGTAGGGGCGCCACGGTGGTGCAGTGGTTAGCGCTGTCACCTCACAGCAAGAAGGTCTGGGTTCGAGCCCAGTGGCCGACGAGGGCCTTTCTGTGTGGAGTTTGCATGTTCTCCCCGTGTCCGTGTGGGTTTCCTCCGGGTGCTCTGGTTTCCCCCACAGTCCAAAGACATGCAGGTTAGGTTAACTGGTGACTCCCAATTGACCGTACAATACCGTTGAAAAGTTTGGGGTCACCCAGACAATTTTGTGTTTTCCATGAAAAGTCACACTTTTATTTACCACCATAAGTTGTAAAATGAATAGAAAATATAGTCAAGACATTTTTCTGGCCATTTTGAGCATTAATTGACCCCACAAATGTGATGCTCCAGAAACTCAATCTGCTCAAAGGAAGGTCAGTTTTATAGCTTCTCTAAAGAGCTCAACTGTTTTCAGCTGTGCTAACATGATTGTACAAGGGTTTTCTAATCATCCATTAGCCTTCTGAGGCAATGAGCAAACACATTGTACCATTAGAACACTGGAGTGATAGTTGCTGGAAATGGGCCTCTATACACCTATGGAGATATTGCACCAAAAACCAGACATTTGCAGCTAGAATAGTCATTTACCACATTAGCAATGTATAGAGTGTATTTCTGATTAGTTTCAAGTGATCTTCATTGAAAAGAACAGTGCTTTTCTTTCAAAAATAAGGACATTTCAAAGTGACCCCAAACTTTTGAACAGTAGTGCAGGTGTGAGTGTGAATGATTGTCTGTGTCCATGTGTCAGCCCTGTGATGACCTGGCAACTTGTCCAGGGTGTACCCCACCTTTACGCCCGTAGTTAGCTGGGATAGGCTCCAGCTTGCTTGCGACCCTGTAGAACAGGATAAAGCGTCTAGAGATAATGAGATGAAAGGAAAAGTGTGTAAAGTATGTGCGAAATCCATGAAAAGGTATTTGTAGGCTTTCTTGTGATCCTAGCATTTTCTTTTGAGTAGTAGGGCCTAAAAATTATTTTTAAAATGCTTATTTGTTGGCAGCACGGTGGCGTAGTGGTTAGCACTGTCGCCTCACAGCAAGAAGGTTCTGGGTTTGAGCCCAGTGGCCAGTGGGGGCCTTCCTGTGTGGAGTTTGCATGTTCTCCCTGTGTCTGTGTGGGTTTCCTCCGGGTGCTCCGGTTTCCCCCACAGTCCAAAGACATGCAGGTTAGGTTAACTGGTGACTCTAAATTGACCGTAGGTGTGAATGTGAGTGTGAATGGTTGTCTGTGTCTATGTGTCAGCCCTGTGATGACCTGGCAACTTGTCCAGGGTGTACCCCACCTTTACGCCCGTAGTTAGCTGGGATAGGCTCCAGCTTGCTTGCGACCCTGTAGAACAGGATAAAGCGTCTAGAGATAATGAGATGAAAGGAAAAGTGTGTAAAGTATGTGCGAAATCCATGAAAAGGTATTTGTAGGCTTTCTTGTGATCCTAGCATTTTCTTTTGAGTAGTAGGGCCTAAAAATTATTTTTAAAATGCTTATTTGTTGGCAGCACGGTGGCGTAGTGGTTAGCACTGTCGCCTCACAGCAAGAAGGTTCTGGGTTTGAGCCCAGTGGCCAGTGGGGGCCTTCCTGTGTGGAGTTTGCATGTTCTCCCTGTGTCTGTGTGGGTTTCCTCCGGGTGCTCTGGTTTCCCCCACAGTCCAAAGGCATGCAGGTTAGGCTGGTGGCTCTAAATTGACCGTAGGTGTGACTGTGAATGGTTGTTTGTCTCTATGTGTCAGCCCTGTGATGATTTGGTGACTTGTCCAGGGTGTACCCCGCCTCTCACCCATAGTCAGCTGGGATAGGCTCCAGTTTGCCCGTGACCTTGCACAGGATAAGCGGTTACAGATAATGGATGGATGGATGGATTATTCATGTTTTTGTCTGCCCTGCTCACTGTACATATATTGGCTATTATAGCAATAAACTAATCTAAAAATATTTTTAAAAATCTATAAAACCAGAGTGCGACCCCACTTAGACTACTGTGTTCAAGCATGGAGACCCTTTCTCCAGCAGGCTGTAGATAATATAGAGACCGTCCAAAGGAGAGCTACTAGGATGATAGAAGGATTGAATAATATGGATTATCAAGATAGACTAAAAGCTACAGGTCTTATGTCACTCAAAGTTAGGAGGTCCAGGGCTGACTTACTAGAGGTTTACAGGATTATGCACGGCATTGATAAGTTGGACCTGGAGTACTTCTTCGAACTCAAGAAAGGGGACAGATTGAGAACAAGAGGCCATAGCAAGAGCGTAATTAAGCAGAGGTATAAATTGATGCTTCGGAGATATTGCATCTCCCAACACGTTGTTACCCACTGGAATAGTCTGTCTGAAGAAGCAGTGAATGCCAATACATTAAATTAATTTAAAAGCCACACTGACCCAACTCTGAAGCAGACGGGGGCTAACCATAAGTTAGAGAAGACTTCCTGGCCCTGTGACATGGTCCACCGACAACTATGTGTACTTTACGTGATCATCGGTGGATTCAAGGTAAATTCCAGGTAAATGTCCTACTTTTTATCCAGTTACAGCTACACTTAATGTTATGGAACATCCGTAAGAAAGACACGTTACTGTTTGTGTTACCACTTTCATTACAGCAGTTATAAATAAACACTCATTTCTTCACCAAGCTCTCTTTTGTTTCATGGCGTCCACCATCCCAGTCCATGTATAATCTTTCATTCCATAGAAAGTATAAAGTACTCAAAAGAGTACATTAATAAAAGCCTGTTTTTGTCTTGGAGTGTAACTACTGTCAGAGCTGCTACTATAGAAAACGAATCAGCAGAATTGAGAATTCAACACTGCTGTGCTATAATCCGCCTTATAAATCCATTTGTCATAAGGAAAATTCTAGAACAGCTAAGACTTGCACTGTGTTCAAAATGTTTTCTATTACAGAGCTGGTGTTCAAGTTATTTAAAGCTGAGAGTAATGAGAGGGAATAAAAGGGTTCATTAGAAATGCCTGGTGTTTGTAAATGTGAAGCAGAAGGGTGATGTTGGTCATGTCACATTCCCTTCGTCTTTTTTTTTCCACACCCACTTGCCATCATGAGGAGCCATGAGCATTGGACGAGGGCAAAAAATAGATTAGGGACTCTAAAATAAATGTTGCTCTTTCATTGCTGTAAGAGACAGCCAGGGCTTGGGACAATTAACATTGTTAAGTAGGGAGTGCAAGAGTAGGGTTAAACTGCTTTTTTAGACCCTTAACAATAAAACCATGGACACACCATATTTCATGTTTGAGTTAAACATTCCCCAGCATAGCACCTCTATGATGGCTTATTCTCAGGTAGATTTATCACCAAGCCGACTTTTCTGGCCAAAAGAGTCTGGATCGATACTCATCTATGGTCCATACATCCAACGGGCCGACAACGCACACATCATTCATCACACACTGACAATAGGCACCTCTACAAGAAAGGATTTGCAGTATGGCTGCTTTACAGTCTTTAGTTTCCAACTATATTGCAGTAAGTATTCATCAACAAAGCTTCCTGTTCAAGTAAAACAATTAACACTGGACGTTTCCCAACTCTTTAAAGGATTGGCAGTGGAAAACTGGGACTGTTTTCTTTTTTTTTCTGTGCAGCAATAAATGTTCAGGCTGTGTGTTTTTTACTACCCAAGATTGGTCCTACCCTACTCAAGATTGGTACCCACCAGAGGGGAACCATCAGGACCTTCTAGGCCTTCAGAGAAGGCCCAACTGGGGCAGCACAGTGGTGTAGTGGTTATCACTGTCGCCTCACAGCAAGAAGGTTCCGGGTTCGAACCTTGCGGCCGACAGGGGCCTTTCTGTGTGGAGTTTGCATGTTCTCCCCATGTCTGTGTGGGTTTCCTCCTGGTGCTCTGGTTTCCCCCACAGTTCAAAGATAAGCAGATTGTACAATGGGGCTACTGTAATTGGTGCAAGCTGTAATGGTTTCCAAATCATAATGTATGTACATATATAGATCTTGCTTGGCAAAAAGCTCATCTCATCTCATCTCATTATCTCTAGCCGCTTTATCCGTCTACAGGGTCGCAGGCAAGCTGGAGCCTATCCCAGCTGACTATGGGCGAAAGGCGGGGTACACCCTGGACAAGTCGCCAGGTCATCACAGGGCTGACACATAGACACAGACAACCATTCACACTCACATTCACACCTACGGTCAATTTAGAGTCACCAGTTAACCTAACCTGCATGTCTTTGGACTGTGGGGGAAACCGGAGCACCCGGAGGAAACCCACGCGGACACGGGGAGAACATGCAAACTCCACACAGAAAGGCCCTCGCCGGCCGGCCCCGGGGCTCGAACCCAGGACCTTCTTGCTGTGAGGCGACAGCGCTAACCACTACACCACCGTGCCGCCCTTGGCAAAAAGCTAATAAATTAAATACAAACATATCAGCATTTCAAATGTTATAATTTCATCATGGATGGCACGGTGGTGTAGTGGTTAGCACTGTCGCCTCACAGCAAGAAGGTTCTGGATTCAAGCCCAGTGGCTGATGGCAGCCTTTCTGTGTGGAGTTTGCATGTTCTCCTTGTGTCTGCGTGGGTTTCTTCCAGTTTCCCCCACAGTCCAAAGACATGCAGGTTAGGCTAATTGGTGGCTCTAAATTGACCGTAGGTGTGGATGGTTGTTTGTCTCTGTGTGTCAGCCCTGCGATGATCTGGCGACTTGTCCAGGATGTACCCTGCTTTTTGCCCATAGTCAGCTAGGATAGGCTCCAGCTTGTCCGCGACCCTGCACAAGATAAGCGGTTACGGATAATGGATAGATAATTTCATTGTAATTATTCTCTTCTAATTTGGACTCACTTTCTATCAAACTTGCTTCAGAAATGAAAGGGTTACTGTCCTGAAAAAATTAAAATAGAATTATCCAATAAGATTTTTTTGTTTTTTGTCTCTAGGCTGAGAAGAATTTCAAGCTGGCTCACTTATTGGTTAAGACTTCATTGCTGAGACAGAAAGCCATGGCAGTGTATGTTTATATAGGAAGTAACAGATGAATTAACCAATCAGATTTTGATTTATAGTGAGAGGGACCAAAACCGTATCACCCTCGGACTTCTCGAAGGCCAGTGCTAGCTTCACCACCAGTCATTGCAGTCAGCGCAGCAGTGACATAACCTTCCAGCCGGTGTAGCGTTCATTAATAGTGTTAGCGAATGCTAATAAATCGGTCAAGCCAGTGCTATCAAGAGCAAGTGGCACAGGCTAACGACTGAGAAACTAAGATTTCTGTTTCTTCTTCCACACTGCATGCTCGTTATAGTATTTTTCACTCAGACTTAAGTATTCATTTCCCTGTGTAATTTACTTTGTTACTTTTAAAATCAACACACAACAGAGCTACCTCACAGCCTGCTGCTAATCCCTTGCTAAATCCTTTGCCCTGTTGCTTTTTTTGGTGTGTCTGGCTAAGTTTTGGCTGAGCTCAAGTCCCAGCTCTAATAGTAATGGTACACACAGAACCTAATTGTACAGGGATAGCTTTGTGGTTTGGGTTCTGGACTAAGGAATTGAAGGTTGAAGGTCTAATGTAGACAGTGTCAAGCTGTTGAGTAAAGCTGTAAACCCTCAAGAGCTTAATTCAATTGTACGGTAGGTCAGATGTGTCTACCCAGTGAACAAGAGGAAAGCAACATTTGTTATTTCAGTATCAATTGGCACAACATGTGACACCATACTGTACATACAACAGAAACAAATTTGTTGTTTAAAAATGGAGGAGATGGAGCGGTGGAGTGATGATGAGACACGCTGCCAATCTGATCTTCAGAGGACGTGCCAATGTTTTCCATGCCCGCGTTTAATGCATGCTACTCACGGCGATTGTTTCAAACTGAAATAATGGACTGCTCACTTTTAATTCATCAGCACCATAAAAATTAATTAACACCTTCCAACCAATCAGATTCAAGAATTATCATTTGAATTCAGTCTACGGAGTCATGACAATCAGGAGTTTTGATTCTGTTCCAAACAATAATAATAATCATCATCATCATCATCCCACTACTAAACTAATCTATGGATCTGCCTTAGTCCTAAATCACAGATTGTCATATAATTTGAGTTTGAAAACCGATTATATAAAAGCAGGTCTTGATAGAACACCCAGACTTTCATCCCCACTTCGATAACTCTGGAGTTTGTCAAAGAAACAGTCCGATAAACACTGACCCAGACAATCACAGAGAAAGAGGCGAGGAAGGAGTGTATTGGCGGCTGGTGCTCAGTGTGTCATTGCAATCAAGTCGCGCAGGTTCTTGTTATCTCCATCCATATCCCAAGAGGAAGTAAATCAGTCCTATTGGCATCAAGAAATCAAAAAGTGTGATGGTTGCAATCGAGTGGACTCGTTTTTGCCGCCTACTCCGGAACACTTCTTCTTCTACGCAAGACTTAAAACTGTAAGTGCACAGCGATAAAGAGAGATTGAACATTAACTGGAGGCTGGAGCTGTCATTTTTACGACTCTTTTACGGTCTCAGATTTGCCCGCCGTGACAAAGTGGTGAGGGATATTAAATTCAAACTTAGCCCGACAGCCTCGAAAAAGCGCTGATCGCACAGTTGAAGTCTGCTGAGAAAGAGCTGTTGTGTCTCAAATCGATCAAATCCGTGAGTTTATAATGACTCATTCTCTTGCTCGCTCTCTTGCTCTGTCTTCCACGCTCACACACAAAGAATCCTTATAATGTCATTCAGCATCGAGTTTCTATAAAGCATTTGTTTCTTTTGCAGACAATAGTGATTGCCTCTGCCAGCATTCTGCATTTTCTGTGTGTGTGTGTGCACGCGACTTTAATTATCCAATTTATTCACAATGATCTAGTGGAGCTTTAAGTGTTTGTGCATGTGGCGCAGCAAATGCTTACTTAGGAGTTAAAACGTATCCTTCTCGTATGTTTAAATGTCATTTCATGAAGTAATCTATAATGTAATCTCATTTAGCCATTCTCTCAAATAACAAGTTCAATCACACAGAATTTGTTTTTTATATACTGTGTAAAGACAATATAGAAACTGTAGATGCATCGATACTTATGGAGCATATTTTTTGGTTTTATGACATATCTTCGGATGCAGCATGAGCAATATACGGTAATTACCATACTTTTCTTACAAAGCCCCACAGTTATGGAACAGCCTTCCCAGTAGTGTTCAGGACTCAGACACAGTCTCAGCATTTAAGTCTAGGCTGAAAACGTATCTGTTTAGTCAAGCCTTTTGTTAATTTTGTTAGGTAAAGGAGTAGATCTGGAGGGTCCTCAGACATAGAGTGTTTGATAAACTGGGATGTCTGGATGTTGTCACCCCCCACTCGCTCGCTCATTCGGGTTTGTTGATGGTGTAGTGGCTGGCTGCTTTATGTCCCGGGGCGTCCTCATGCCTGTGTTTACCTTCTGGCTCTCCCCTTTTAGTTATGCTGTCATAGTTAGTTTTCCCGGAGTCCTTGTTTGCACTCAACGCAAAACGTATACTGTTCTTACTCATCAGGTGACATTGGGCATCCCAAACAACCTGTGATTTCTCTCCCCCTAATTTACACATCAAGCCTGAGATCGAGATGCTGATCTCTTCTGCTCCTCGGACCTGCCTAATCCATCCTGGTGCCCTGTGTCTGGCTGGAGTCTCATCACATCGCTCCTGTGGAGGACGGCCCCATATGGACAGTTGAAAGTCGCACTTGGAAGATGCTCTGGAGACTTACGGTAATGCTTTTATGGCTACAGTTGACTTGCTAACTTTAGGACTGCAGTTGTCATGAACAGGTTTGCACTCAAGTTTCCATCAATGAACAGTTTATAACATCAACGAAACTGACTTCATGTTAAAACTGTTAAAAATATTTTATCTGTTGTCACCCAAATGAGGATGGGTTCCCTTTTGAGTCTGGTTCCTCTCGAGGTTTCTTCCTCATGTCATCTGAGGGAGTTTTTCCTTGCCACTGTCGCCACAGGCTTGCTCATTGGGGATAGACTAGGGATACAATTACCTCATGTTTAAAGTCATTCAAATTCTGTAAAGCTGCTTTGCGACAATATCTATTGTTAAAAACGCTATACAAATAAAGTTGACTTGACTTGACCATATTGCCACCACAGACATTTCATTATGTCGAATGTGTTCATTTGGGAGGAGGCTGCCTTGGTAGCTAGGATTTGCTTAAAAGTTTTTTTTTTTTTTAAAGATTGCAAAATCAATTTTGCTTCTTTAGATTAACTTAGGATAACATTTAGTATTTGCTAAATGCTAAATTTATGTACTAAGCTAAGAACCTACTGTACCAAAGCAAAAATGCTTATATTGTAATATATTAAACCATTTGATCTCATGACTTGCTGTAGAGCAGAACATTTATATTCTTTATTGTGATTGCATGCCTGCATAGATTTGGCCATTTGCTGATTACTTGACTTCTGTCTCATTATAGTGCCTACTCTGCTCCACTGGTTTGTTTCTTGGTTTATACAGTAAAATCTAACCTACATTGTCTGGGGTTTATTTTATTTATTTATTTATTCACAATTAATAGTTATGTCCTAATTTCGTAGTTTGCAGACATGAGTTTATTTGTCTCAGACCATAGTTCCTAAGTTTGAAGCTTTCCTGTTTTCAGTCCCTAGTTTCTTAGTTTTTAGTCCAAAGTTACAAAACTCCAAGTTTTCAGTCCCTAGTTTTTTTTTTTTCTTTTAGATTTAGTCCAGGGTGGCACGGTGGTGTAGTCGTTAGCACTATCAGCTCACAGCAAGAAGGCTCTGGGTTTGAGCCCAGTGGCCAATGGAGGCTTTTCTGTGTGGAGTGTGCATGTTCTCCCCGTGTCTGCGTGGGTTTCCTCCGGGTGCTCCGGTTTCCCCCACAGTCCAAAGACATGCAGGTTAGGTTAATTGGTGGCTCTAAATTGACCGTAAGTGTGAATGTGAGTGTGAATGGTTGTTTGTCTGTATTTGTCAGCCCTGCGATGATCTGGCGACTTGTCCAGGGTGTACCCCGCCTCTCGCCCATAGTCAGCTGGGATAGGCTCCAGCTTGCTTGCGACCCTGCACAGGATAAAGCGGTTATGGATAATGGATGGATTTAGTCCAAAGTTCTGAAACTCCAAGTTTTCGGTCCCTAGCTTTCTTATTTTTTAGTCAAAGTTCCCAAATTTTTAGTCCTTATTTTTTTTTTTTTTAATTTAGTCCAAAGTTCCAAAACTCCAAGTTTTCAGTCCCTGACTTCTGAGGTTTTAGATCAAGTTTCCAAGTTACTAGTCTTCAGTCCTTGGGTTCTTAGATTTAGTCCAAAGTTCCCAAGTTCCAATTTTCAGTCCCTAGTTTCATAGTTTCTCGTCCAAAATTGTCAAGTTCCAAGTTTTCAGTCCCTAATTTCTTAGATCTCGTCCAAAGTTTCCAAGTTCCAAGTGTTCAGTCCCGAACATCTTAGTTTTTACTCCAAAGTTCCCAAGTTCCAAGTTTTTGATCCCTAGTTCCTTAGTGTTTACTCCAAAGTTCCCAAGTTCCAAGTTGTCAGTCCTTAGCTTCATAGTTTTTAGTCCAAATTTACCAAGTTCCTAATTTTCAGTCCACAGTTTTAGTACAAAGTTCCCAAGTTCTAACTCCCTCTTTCTTTCTTTCTTTCTTTCTTTCTTTCTTTCTTTCTTTCTTTCTTTCTTTCTTTCTTTTTACCCCAAGGTTACAAAAGTCTCTTAGTTTTCAGTTCCTACTTTCGAGTATATCTTTCTACTTTACACATTTTTCATCCCAAGTAGCCCAGTTCCAAGAGTCAGATTTTTGGTCCCATTTTTCTAGCTTTTAACTGTTAACTTGTTAACTGCCCAGTTTTCTACCTTTCAGTCTCCAGTATCCTTCTTTCTGCTCCATGCTAAGCTTTCCACTCTATTCTTAGTCAGCCCTTGTTTGCATTATTTTTGGATTTATGAGTATTGGATTTCCAGTTGATCACTTGAAGTGATTTGACCCTCACTCTCAAGGTTTTGATTCATCGATGAGCCCAGATTAAGCCTATGCCTCTGGCTCCAGTCTTCAAAATAGACAAGGTACCATATGTAATAGCATCAGAATACAATTACAACATTTATAATACCATCGTGCAATTTATAACCATATACATACTATCCATAATAGCTGAATAAACTACACCAGGGAAGAATGTTTACAATTTATCCTTTATCCTTCAATCATTAAAACAGTGATTAAAATGAGATCATGAAAATATTCTTAGGAATTTACTGCCCTAGCAGTCAGTGTTAGACTGCAGAATTTCTCCCCCTTAGATCTTCAGAAAAGAGATGCAGGCAGGCACAAATTTTAGTAAAATGTAGATGGGTTTAATTAAAGTTTCATGCATAAGGCTTAGATGTTAGGACGTCAAGTTCTGAACCCCCGTCTCCTGTAAAACTCTTCTTTCATTCGCACTTGCCTGTTTGCTGAAATGTCACGTATATTCTAAAAGTTTAAAAAAAGGCTATAAACTCACATGAATTTCCTCATCATGTTTTGACACAAGTCAGACAGAACAATGTCAGTTTGATTTGCACTTTGTTTTCCTAAGTTGATACATTGGAGTAGTGTTCAGCTGAAGTCATGGTGAAACACACACTGTGCTCCTTTACATGTTGTGCTGTTTATTGACTTGTCGATATTACAACCCCAAATCAGAAAAAGTTGGGACAGTATGGAAAACACAAATGAAAAAAGAAAGCTGTGATTTCTAAATTTACTTTGACTTGGATTTCATTGCAGACAGTATGGACCCAAGATATTTCATGTTTTTCTGGTCAGTTTCATTTCATTTGTTAATATACATCCATTTCCTGCATTTCAGGCCTGTAACACTTTCCAAAACAGTTGGGACAGGGGCAATTTAGGGCTAATAATGAGGTAAAACAATTCAACGAGACCGTCTATGATGGCGTAGCTCACTCTGGCCCTGTCTAGTCCAGAAGGAATGATCTAAAGTGGGCCACTTTGTGCAATAAATGTTGCAAGCTATATACACTATACAGTATACAAACTATCTATAGAAGCTATATCCACCCTAGGAATACCGACCTATTTGCCAGAAAGAATCCAAAACGGCGAGGAATTGACCAAGAAGAAGCAATTTTTCTTGAACTGCTCATTAAGGCTTAATTAGTCCATAACTTCATTAATAATTGTAATTAAGCAAATATATGCACCCTAGGTACCCCTACCTTCATGCCAGAAATAATCAAAATCGGTGAAGAATTGAGGGAGAAGAAGTGATTTGTGTGGAAACTGCTCATTTGGGCTTAATTACTCCATATCTTCATTATTAATTGCAATTATGCAAATTTGGGTAGCAGCTATATGCACCCCAGGCAGACCTACCTTCCTGCCAAAAAGAATAAAAATCGGTGAAGAATTGAGAGAGAAGAAGTGATTTTTGTGAAATGTAGATGATGCCAGATGGATGACGGACAACACATGATGGCATAAACTCATCGCCTCTCGTCTGGATGAGCTAATAATGATGTGATCTGAAACAGGTGATGCCAACAGGTGATTATAATCATGATTTGATACAAAATCAGTATCCAGGAAAGGCCTTGTCTTTGAAGAGCAAAAATGGGCTGAGGATCTCCAGTTTGTCAACAAATGCATGAAAAAATTATTGAAATGTTGAAAAGCAATGTTCTTCAAAGAAAGATATGAAGGGATTTGCATATTTCACTCTCCATGGTGCATAATATCATTAAACAATTCAAGGAATCTGGAGGAATTTTGGCACATAAAGGGCAAGGGCTCAAGCCTAATCTGAACACCTGTGATCTTCGATCCCTCAGAAGGCACTGCATCAAGAACCGTCATTCATCTATAGCTGATATAACCACATGGGCTCGGGATTACTTTGGCAAACCTTTGTCAAGAGTACAATTTGGAGTTATGTCCACAAATACCAGTTAAAACCTTTTTCTGATTTGGGGTTGTATTGACAACTTATTGTTCTCTTTGAAGCTGTGTTTCAATGACAGAAGCAAGTTCCTGTAGTGTAGATGTTAAGTTCATATTCATGGGTAGTTAAATGTCATATGAGCAATTCCAGCGTTATGGACGTGACACTTGAACTCAAAATGGCAACAAATGACCCAGTGCATGTTTTATTGTCTCCCAGTATTTAAACAGGTGTTGCATATTTTAAAGCTGTACCATACTGGAGAAGTGATAGAACAAGAACAATTCCCATAGTACATCTAGGGCATGCCAGAAAATGCCAATAAAAGATGCGTTATGGATGTGACAGAAAAAGTATCACTTTTCTTGGGTGACTGTGCGTTTTTATCAAACTCTGTGAAAGTGTAAACCTAATGTCGAAATGGAGATATCCATTTGATAGAGGGGTCCAAGGTGAATATTAAAAAATCTTTGTTTAAAATATTTTGTATTTCATGCAGAGTTTCGGAAGGAAAAGTCAGCGTTATGGATGTGACGAAATTCCGTTACGGATGTGACGCGTCTGAAATAGACATGGCATATGTTTAGAAAATCAGCAATTTAACCACCATAACCCTTTGAAAAACTCTCTAAATATCAGCTAAAACTATCAAAGTTCTTAAATAATATTTAGGATGGCTATTGTTTTGCTGTTTTGTGGATTTTAGCATACATTTCTGTGGCTTGTGGCAATAATATAGAATTGTACATGATCAAAGTTGATTTTAGCTTGGGTTTTACATTATAAGAAAGAAAGACTGACATATTAAGGCGAAGGGAACAATTCTTGTGACAAATTGGTTCAACTTATTCACATGTGTAAAATACAGGCCTAGGCGATATCTCCCGGAGTGGTTTTGATGTATTACATGTTGCTTTATTTTTGCATGGTGAGGTTGACATTTACATGGAATTGCCCATGACAGAATGTTTACTTTACTTATGTCTGCGTGTAAGAGTAGTGTGGCTACTGTTTATTTAGTCCTTTTAGATTTATGTTGGTGCTACAATGAATGGCTAGCTAAATGCCTGCTAGGCTGATAAATGAAGCATTAGCTACAAGTGTGCCCTTTTGTACTTGCTCATGTTTTAAGTTGTATGCTAATGCTTGTATTGTATGAGCGTTGCATAATGACTGTTTGTGTAATGTTACTTGAACACTATTATACTCATTACTTTGATTCTCAGCTCACATTTTCATTTCCTGTGTGAACTCCATGCCTGTGCTTCACTAAAGTGCATCCTGGCCTTAACTTGGGTTCTGGCTGACACGCCAAGTTGAGAATCGTGATAAATACAGCTGGTACCTTCGAGTCCTACAAACCAACAGGTATATCGTATATAACAAGAGAAAACTTTCCCTAGCAACCCATAGCAACAGTATTCCTCTATCCTTGCAGTATCTGCATTTACTCAAAGTAAGTTCACTCCTAGAGGGCCTCTTCAAGATATAACCCCAATACCTGAGTATACCAAGATATACTAAGAAAAACAAAAGACAAAATATATATATTTTTTACACTTGAGGAGCAGAAACAATGAACTCTGATGAATGGTTCAATGGATGATGAGGAATACGGGTGTCATTCTGGCACTTTGATATCTAACTTATACAGGTATGTCATACATTTACTGGGTCTGAACAAAGCAACTTAGATGCTGTAATGTAAGTGATGACAAGCATGAACTTCTTCTGCGGATGATGCCCAACATTCACTGTAACTATAGTAGATAAAAGGGTTACAGCCCGTGATGTTTTATTTCAAATGTAATTCATCAATCTCAGAAAATGATAAGTAAATCTACTGAATAAGCAGAGTGTTTAAAATGGATTAGTCTATAATTCCCTAGCCCTGCCCCTCACCTCATCCCACCCCACCCCAAATCCCTTTTTCTGTCCCCAATGCCCTGAATACAGCAATGTAACTGATAAAACCATTTATATAATAGACACTGCATCTGATTTCCCTGGATTTTATTTTATTTTTCAAAATCCCCAGCCAAAAAGGTGTACATTCTTTATGCACTATTATTATAACCCATTATATTGTACGGACACCAGTGTTTTACTGGGAAATATGCGACTCGTATTTTTCATATGAGCAACATCTGGGACCTGGAGAACCAAAACTGTGACATACACCTCTTTATGTCACTCGTGAGGAAATTGATGAATTGTTTTGATAAATGTGGGTAAATTTGGGAAAATCACACATTGGCTTGAAGATCCATCCTTTATCCATAATCGCTTATCCTGTGCAGCATCATGGGCAAGCTGGAGCCTATCCCAGCTGACTATAGGCGAGAGGCGGGGTACACCCTGGACAAGTCGCCAGGTCATCACAGGGCTGACACATAGACACAGACAACCATTCACACTCACATTCACACCTACGGTCAATTTAGAGTCACCAATTAACCTAAGCTGCATGTCTTTGGACTGTGGGGGAAACCGGAGCACCCGGAGGAAACCCACATAGACATGGGGAGAACATGCAAACTCCACACAGAAAGGCCCTCGCCAGCCATTGGGCTTGAATCCAGAACCTTCCTGCTGTGAGGCAACAGTGCTAACCACTACACCACCGTGCCGCCTGGCTTGAAGATATGAAGTTTATCTTCTCATGTTGAAAAACTCACATTTTTCATACGAAATACATCGCGGATCAGAGTGACATAATTAAATAATATTGGTTGGCATTGAGTGGTATATCAGATATATTCCATTCAGCTAGCAGGATACTGAACGAGTTGAAGACGAGTTGCTGAATGGAATATATTTGATATACCATTCAATGCCAACCAATATTATTATTATTATTATTATTATTATTATTATTATAATGATACATACACATTTCTTTCGGGTGTTCAACGCATCATTCTCTTTCAAAATTCTCTCAAAATCTTCCATATTTAACAAAGCAAACCTGCGGCCATGTTTGTTTACAAATTGTCACAGTCGCTTGCTAGCGCGGAAGTTTTACATCTCCGACGTGTGACGTCATGTTGTCTTGACAACCATGCAATATCGTAAACCATATTCAACGCTCATTCTCCATTGGGTAGAGTGACGTAATACGCGTAGGATAAGTGATATGCTAACAATATTGCATGCTATCAAACCAAAGGAACGAAACCTGCGAGAAGGGAATAGAACACGTTTTTATTCCATCAAAAAGTGTCCTGTATGTATAATAACTCCTGATATTTCACTCTGATGACATCATTCCCAGTGTTTTCCCGCTGACTAGACACGCGTTGTCAAAATGGCGAACCAGTTGAAAACTAAAATTCTTTCACTCGTGATATATATCGAGTGAAATTAGGGAAAACAGGCTTTTCTTTTTTTGCTCCACATCTCTGGAATGAGTTGCAGAATACATTGAGTATGGACTCTCTGCCTTCATTAGAGATTTTTAGGAGAGCAATTAATACTGTATACACTGAGGAATGTCATTGCTTTTAGAGTTACTCCACAAAACTTTTAGCTGCCACTGTGTTTGATGTAAGTTTATTTTTTTATTATGTGTTAATGTGTTTGTCTGTGTCTGGAACTTTTTGTTGGCTGCCATTTTGACCAGGACTCCCTGGCAGAAGAGACACTTAGTCTCAATGGGACAATCCTGGCTAAATAAAGGAATAATAATTAAAAAAAAAAAAAATATATATATATATATATATATATATATATATATATATATATATTAGTGCTGTCAAAAATGTCGCGTTATTAACGCGTTAACTTGACTCAATTTTAACGGCGATAATTTTTTTATCGCGAGATTAACGCTCTGTGACATGATGTAGGTTTTTCATAAGCTTTGAAACTGCCAGGAACTTGGAACAGAGACTTTGCTTAGAAAAACGATAGCAGCTAGACTGTAATGCCACACCCCGCACAGCCAGAGTCCTCTGCCCTCCCCCGAAGAGCCATGGTGCTCGGCTTAGGTTTCGTTTTCCCATCGCCGGCTCCAGCCCGACTTTGCAGTGGCTGTGACAAGACGTGTTATGCTCTGCAATAAGAAAAAAAAAAACATTGGTACAACCAGTGTTCGAACTATGCCGATATTTTCGGGGGGGGTCCCTTTTTTCCCTTGGGGGGGGTGCTTGCGCTTGTCTCAGAGCGCGGATCTCCATCGCGCGCTCACTTCGGATATGCAAATGCTTCCCGTTACACACGATTGCTATGTCAATAAACATCATTTTGCCAATATTTTAGAGACCCCCCCAACATTTCCCAAATCATGTTTTCAAGGGATCTCATGTCTGTTTCAGGGGATCTCGGATCCCCCGAGTACCCCCGTAGTTCGAACGGTGAGCAAGCCCATTCACTTTTTTATGCTGATAAGAGAATTACACTGGTTTTTCATGTGACAAAAATGTGCGATTAAATTGCGATTAATCGCGAGTTAACTATGACAGTCGCAACATTAATCGCGATTAAATATTTTAATCGCTTGACAGCACTAATATATATATATATATATATATATATATATATATATATATATATATATATATAATATATACATTCACCACTCGAAGATAAACTTCGTCTTTGCGCAAATTTGCGTAATATCCTCTATTTATCATCCCTGTAACATCACTGCCACTCAGCATATATGTGTGAATTAGCATGAACAAAGCAGAACAAGCAGTCTATAATTAACACACACTCATGCCTGGGGATGTTGTATGCATTTGTCAGGTTCATGCATGTTGGTCACCAATTGATGTATCAACGCGAATAAGAATTTCTTGCGTATTCAGAATTTACATTACAGCCTGCATTATTAAACCATTCACGGTACATTTGTGTACATTTATATTCTGTACTCATGCAAAATGCATTCACGGCTCAACTTTTATTACACAAGTGATCATTTTTACTGTGGTGTGGATGACTGTGGATGTAGCTATTCTGTTATGTGTCTATTTATATCCTGTGTCAGAACACAATACTGGATGTAGAACCTGGGTTTCTATCCTGTATTCAGTTTCCATTTACACGAGTCTCTCTTGTTTCTTCGTCTGTGAATTTCCTAGCTTTTCAGTATTTTTTTTTTTTTTATTAAATCTATTTTCAGGTCTTTACACACCATATCAGTGGTGTCTGATTAATTCACATGTCGATATAATTTTACTTTCACACAGAATGTGAATATTATGCACAGAAAAAGCGACATTTTTCACATCAAGGATGATTTTTTTTTTAGGTTTCGCACCTCGAATAAACTCATCAGTCAGTCATGTTGTGAAGAACGGACGTCACGTGGTAACATCCTGTCTCTCAGGTTCAACTCTACAATGAGATTATGAACCTCCCTGTTGGCTTCTCCGTTCCAGCAACGGATGAAGAGAAGAAACTTTCTCTTTCTTCAGAGCATGTCTTTAATTCTTGTCTTTATGACTACTAGACGATTCCATCTTTCACTCGGGACACTACTGACAGTCATGGCACGAAACCAGCATTGAATGAATATAATATGAATATACAGTATATATATTTTAAATCACACTAAACATGAATAATTTGTATTTTTGAGTCACATAATTTGTATCATATCCGGCGTGTATTCAGGCCTTTATTCAGTTGTTGTTTCTGTTTTTCAATCCATATTTTTCCTACTTTTCAGTCTCGCAAGATCTAAACTCTTGGGCTGCGAGAACGGAAATCATGAAGCAGATTTTTTTTTTGGCTTAGCGTTGAGATCATGATTCTCGGACTCATTCAATTTTATTTGAACATATACTCATTAAATTTTTACATTATTTTCGCAGAGTGGGCTGGCGACATTTTCCTCGCTGAGCTTTGTGAACATCAACTTTTCCTGGAACTCATTTATTTACATTTGCAGTGCAAAACGTCAGACTTCTGAACAAAAATAATTGCTAATTAGCATAAAAGTTTCATCAAATTAGCAGAGCACAGGGTGTCCTTCCAAAGTTAAAAGGAAAGAAGCAGCATTATCGGCTGGTTTAAGTCATTAATTGTGGGGATATTTCTGTTCTTCTGCTGAGAACGATTCATCAGCTGCTTGTAGGCGAAATTTCAGCTTGATAAATGCACTCTATGTGCAATGCGTCGCTGGTGGAATCTGGATACATTGCACACAGCCATGACTTGATCATTCTTTATTTCAGACATTTAGTCATTATTCGTTAATAATTGGGAATTGAATATTCAGAACATACAAATTCTCACTAAAAGTGGCCATTTGGGTCATTTTAAAATGCACTCACAGCAGTCCAAGGTTGTTTCTGGAGACTCGGTGAGTCATTGTGCTTCATGTGCATGCATGAAGTCATATGGTGCAACATTTATGCCTATTGGTCAAAGTGAAAAAGAAGCGATAGTGGTGCAGAATTGATCCTGTTCTTTAATTCAACTGCTTTGAGAACCAAAATGATCAAGGTTTTGTTCAGAAGTGATATCTTTTTGTGCAGCCCTACTCGTGTTCTTAGATTCCTTCACTCCAGCTGAAGATTCATTATTCTATCCACATTCACTGGATAAGAACAATCATGCGCTCTCATTGGCTGTGCTACTACTAGGATATCAGCTCATATACTGTGAGTAGAGAAAAACAAAATGGCGGAGCGTGTTGCTGAACCAACCGCGGATGAAATAAAAACTCTACTCGAAAACAAAACCCCCCAAAAATACAAAAAAACAACAAAATATCAAGTCAAGTCAAAGTCCCTCTCACGCCAGAATCTGGTCTTCCCAGGCAGTCTCCTGTCCCAATACTAACCAACTCTTTAAGGCGTATGGGTGCGGCGCCGATCTCCGTTTCGATAGCCGTCAGCCTCTCGGCTATACAGGTAGGGTTACAGTGGGGGGCTAGTCCTCTGGTAACCACAAGAGTTTGACTCCCTATCCGCATCTGTATTGTAGTGTGCCTCACCAGACGGTAGTAGGTACCATTTTCATCCCCTGCTGACCAAAAGGGGATCATGTCATGGCAATGTCCATCCGTCCGTCCCGGGAAGGGTACTCACCTTCTGAAATCAACTCCTCTCACAATTTTTGGAGGAATTTCACAAAACTTGACAGGATTCTTTGTTGGTAATACACATATTGCAATTTCATTCAATTCAGTCACATTTTACCGTTGATTACCAAACTTGTACTTTGACAATTTGGTGTTTGAAGCACTTATAGCATTTGCCAGCAGGGGATATTGTGCTCTCAGAGCACTCTTGTTATGACCCAACCACGAGTAGAACTCACAATCTCCTGGTCGAGAGGCAGACACGCTAACCACTAGGCCAATTTGCAGTTGCACTAAAATATGGAATGAAAGTATTTCATGACAAGAACGTATCTTTTTTTATTTTTTATTTTTCAAGAATTATAATTACAGCATTTTTCACAAATTGCAACTGTCATTCCACTGGTTTATTAAGCAGAACTTATTTTGTTGTCCATCTTGTATGAAGTTTTCATTGATCGATTTTGCTAAAAATAAAAATAAAAATGCTCTGTTTCTCAAAATCCAGTGAATGTGGATAGAATAAAAGAGTTATTCCACTCAATCTCATCGTACATGGCTATCAGCTCATGTACAACTCGATTTATTTCATGGAATAATTGTTAATTATTCCACTCGTCTTCAAGACTCCAGTTCCATGTTTTCTTGTTTCCAGCTCCTACTTTCATAGATTTTCTGTTTCTATTTAAAGCCATTATCCTTTGGCTTTGCCATCTGCACCTTATACTGTATTATGCCTATTATATTTCCTATTGATCACCTGGTATGCATGTGATCTGATCCTTGCTCTGGATCCAGAAATTGTGAGCTCTAACCACCTCTGGCTCCAATGATCACATTTATAATAATACCATCATGCACTTTACAACCATTCATAATACACTGCCTAATAGACTACTGCGAGTCATGTACAACCCATTTGTTTAGAGATAACAGCTTTGATTTAACATTTAAATGTAACCCTATCCTCTCTCTGTCTGTGGACTGAGTCTTTCTTTTTTCTGTCAAAAATCTTCAACAGAAATGATGCAAAAAAATAAAATCAGAAAAGAAATCACATTTCAACATTTATTATGAAATTAAAAATACGAAAATACCAGCATTCAAACAGTACTTCAACAGAAAGCAATTTTTAAAAGTTAACAATAATAATAATAATAATAATAATAATAATAATAGATTACTTGTGCATAAGAGCTGGATACAGATGGCAGATGGTGATTACATTATATCAAGTGGAGGAAAAATGGAGAAATAAAAAAGAAAAATAAAAAAAGCACAACATAACAGTCCATTACAGAAAAACACAGCACATTAAGCAAGATTACCAGGAGCTTCATTTACATACATAATTTAAGTATGAGATAAATTACATATGTTGGATGCAGGAGTTGTACAGTTGGAGTCCAGGATAAAGGATGGAAGATGATGTTCATATTTCTCATGGCCAGTTTAGTTTTCTACAATATTTATGCTATACAATGTACATTATGAAAATGAAAGGCTGGGTGTGTAGGGTCCAAAAGTCTAATTGCACTAACAGTAACTGTTTATGATACATTTTTTTGTTAGTATTACCTCCAGCAACTTTGTTGGAGGAGGTTATGTCTTCACCTCCATTTGTTTGTTTGTTTGTTTGTTTGTCTGTTCCCAATGTAGCTCAAAAAGTAGTGAACGGATTTTGGTCAAATTTGGAGGAAAGGTGAGCCAAGGAACAAATTATTAGATTTTGATGCAAATTCGGATGTGTATATAGATCAAAAATCCAGATATGTTTGCGGATCCAGGATCTTTTTGTCTGTTTCCAATGTAAGTCAAAAAGTAGTGAACGAATTTTGGTAAAATTTGGTGGAAAGGTGAGCCATGAGCCAAGGAACAATTGATTAGATTTCGATGCAAATCCGGATATGTACTGTACATGTATCCAGGATTTGTTTGTTTGTTCCCAACGTAACTCAAAAAGTAGTGAACGGATTTAGATGAAATTTGGTGGACAGCTTTAGTATTACCCTAGGTTCAAATGGTTTGATTTTGATGCTGATAATATGTAGCTTGGCGGAGGTATGCACTCTAGCGAATGGCCTTCTAGTTTTAGAATTTAAGACTGATTGAGACATAGCTTATTACATCAACACACTTTTTTTTTTTCCTCTAAGATTTTGAATACTAGACTCTGACTCATGCTGCTATCTTATTGACTCAGATTGTTGTCTATGGTTATAATTATGCCAGTAATTGATTAAATAAAAGTTCCTGGTAGTGGCCAGATTTTGGAGCCTACAGTGTGTGTGTGTGTGTGTGTGTGTGTGTGTGAGAGAGAGAGAGATAGAGAGAGAGAGAGAGGGGACACCATCAGCATATGTGATGAAATTAAAAAGAAAACATGAGAAAGAGGAAGCTTGATGGAGGGTAAAGTCATTAAAACACCATCACTCTCAGTTCTACTCCAACAAACAAGTAGCAGTCAAGAAACATTTTCTTCCACCGTATCTACTCTCGCCTTTACCCAAATTCCGTCCTGAGACACAGCCTGTGTTTCCATCCCGGTGTTACGCAAACTTTAAGCAAATTTTTGAAAAGAGGTCAACAGGGAATGTGAAGAGTTATGTGCTTCCATTAGCACATATCTTCCATTAGCACATATCTTCCATTAGCACATGAATATTCAGCAGAATTTCCCGTTCTGCTGGATATTCATCAATTACACACAGGTTGAATCACAATCATGCTAAATTATGCCTTTCAATTCTGATTTTTGTCAATTTCTACCAAAACTCATACGAATCTTACAAAATAAAAAGATATTTTTCAGATTTTTGTCTCTCCGTGCAGGTGACCAAATTCAATATTAGCTTAAAATCCAGATGGATGGAAACACATGCTAGTGACTAAGAGTGTAGTCAGTGAGTGGGTGAGTTGTGCTCTTGTCATGGCCATCTTTTTATTCAAAGCATAATTAAGTGGAACAATGGTTTATGAACTCATTCGGATGCACTGGAAGCACAAATACTTGAAGCACTGGATTAAAAAGCATGGAAATAGCGTTAAAGAGAGGCGGGTGAGGGCGGAGAAAAGCTTATTTAGCTACGTGCTCTCATACAGCCTTTCTGAGGCCGCTTATCAATCACTTCCCCTGATGGAATGACGTTAAGATGGATAGCGCTGAGTTTTTTCAGCTACTTTGACAAATTGCCTGCCATCCGGATATAGGCAGGGGAGAAACAAAGTAACACAAAGACATATACATACACACGCATATATATATAACAGTTAATTTGTATTCCATAGAGGAGTATAAGATTTTATTTTTTATTTATTTTTTTTCTGTGATCAGTAGTCGCACTACATTTTTTTGGACAATGAGAAAGAATGCGGAAAGCCTGAGGTAATTCAGCAAGCTAGCATGTTGCCTGTAATAAAACACTGGTCGTGGAACTGAGACAAAAATATCAACATTCACCTCAGATATTTTGGTGACTTACTAAGAAAAGACTAAACAAAAAAGAAAAAAATCCACTTCACATTACCTGCTTCCATGATACTGAGAAATCCCTCACTATAACTTACTAACTCATCTGTTGCTGTGAGAAAAAGATCGTTTTCAATGTAAACCCCAAAGGAACGGGCTATTCATGTGAAATTTGTCATTTGTAAAAATAATAATAATAATAATAATTTAAAAATAAAAAAGTCATAAGAAATTACTGTTCATGTATCATGTTGATATGACATGCTACTACAACAGCTATCCAAATGGACAAAGCAGTATAGTTTATGTTAATTATTTTTAATAGATATATTTCATAATAATAATAATAATAATAATAATAATAATAATAATAATATCTCATCTCATTTCATTATCTCTCGCCGCTTTATCCTGTTCTATTTTCAAGGGCTTTCATCACTGAGCCTGAAGCCCCAATCACTACTGGGGACAATAACATTCCTTATTTCCCATAATCTAGAGATTCCTTGGTGGTGTAGTGGTTAGCACTGGTGCCTCATGGCAAGAAGGTCCTGGGTTCGAGCCCAGTAGCCGACGGGGGCCTTTCTGTGTGGAGTTTGCATATTCTCCCCGTGTCTGCATGGGTTTCCTCCGGGTGCTCCGGTTTCCCCCACAGTTCAAAGACATACAGGTTAGGCTAATTGGTGGCTCTAAATTGACCGTAGGTGTGAATGGTTGTTTGTCTCTATGTGTCAGCCCTGTGATGATCTGGCAGCTTGTCCAGAGTGTACCCCGCCTCTCACCCATAGTCAGCTGGGATAGGCTCCAGCTTGCCTGTGACCCTGTACAGGATAAATGGTTATGGATAATGGATGAATGGATAGAGATTTCTTGGCTCAGATCTTGAAATCTTCCAACTTTTTCAAGTTCTTTTTCATGTATCTGGTGATCACCAAGGCAAGCTATATGTACAATGTAGCATTTATTTTCTCGTTTATTTAATATTATGTTGTAGATATAACTTGCGCTGGTGATCACCATCACCGGATACACGAAAAAGAACTTGAAAAGGTTGGAAGGTATGAAGATCTGCGACGAGAAATCTCGAGACTATGGGAAATAAGGAACGCTGTTGTAGTCCCAGTGGTGATTGGGGCTTTAGGCTCAGTGATGAAAGCCCTTGAAATCTGGCTGGATAAGATGGAATTGTAGATCAGTGTCGCTCTCCTCATCTCATCTCATCTCATCTCATCTCATCTCATCTCATCTCATCTCATCTCATCTCATTATCTCTAGCCGCTTTATCCTGTTCTACAGGGTCACAGGCAAGCTGGCGCCTATCCCAGCTGACTACGGGTGAAAGGCGGGGTACACCCTGGACAAGTCGCCAGGTCATCACAGGGCTGTGTCGCTCTCCTATAGAAAACAATTTTGTTAGGCACAGCCAGGATATTAAGGAAGCTACTTGAAACCTAAGTGGAGAAAGACTCAATGGACCTTTGGCCATGAGTTGTGGCCTGCTCCTTTGGGTGAATTATTGGTAAAAGATCTGCCAGTGTTTAAAATAATAATAATAATAATAATCTCATCTCATTATCTCTAGCCGCTTTATCCTGTTCTACAGGGTCGCAGGCAAGCTGGAGCCTATCCCAGCTGACTACGGGCGAAAGGCGGGGTACACCCTGGACAAGTCGCCAGGTCATCACAGGGCTGACACATAGACACAGACAACCACTCACACTCACATTCACACCTACGGTCAATTTAGAGTCACCAGTTAACCTAACCTGCATGTCTTTGGACTGTGGGGGAAACCGGAGCACCCGGAGGAAACCCATGCGGACACGGGGAGAACATGCAAACTCTGCACAGAAAGGCCCTCGCCGGCCACGGGGCTTGAACCCAGACCTTCTTGCTGTGAGGCGACAGCGCTAACCACTACACCACCGTGCCGCCCCCTAATAATAATAATAATAATAATAATACATTTGCAGGTACACGCATACATAAAATGTGGGAAAAAATGATATGATTGTATGGTATGATATGGTATGATATATGATTCAAATAAAACAAGAATTTGTATAGAATTGGTAGAAATGGTCAGCGAGTGCTGAACAGTGTACAGCACCCTAGATGTTGTAGAGCATTGAGAATAATGTCCTAATAACATCCAAAACACCTTGGAACTGTGCTTGAGACCACCTACTAAGTGGTGTGCATAAATCATGCTTTAAAAGCCACTGTAAATCGACCATTCTTCCATTTTCACAAAAAGCTCAGGACTCAAGAAGAAATGCATTACCAGTAACGAAAAGATAAATGTGTTAATAAAGAAGACTTTTGTGCCAGAATACGTCAAGTGTTTGGGTTTGGAAGGCATTAGTAAGTCACAGATTATATACCAATACACCAATCCATCCCCAGTTGGTTTACTGTTACATACAGAATGGCATATGTTATAAAAGCACGTAATTAAACTGCATTGTATTTGCTTCTGGTCGACTGTGGCTTGTATAATACAATCCTGTTTAATATGTGCTGTGTTCATAATGCATGACCAGAATTGCCATTACAAAAGCACAGCAAGGTCCTAAAACAGTTTCTACTGTTATGTATTCATTTGGGAAGAGAATTTTATCCAAAGTGAATTATAATTTAACCGAGTAGATGAGGGTATTAAAGGTCTTACATAAGAGACTTGTTTAAAGAACTACCAGTGATAGTTTGGAGGTATCAGGATTTGAAAATCACAACTTTCCCAAACAGTAGTCCTGCACCATAACCACTGGCTCGTTTCTTGATTTTAAGGTAACCAGGCATGTAATGATATACCATGCGATGACATATCATAATACAAATTTATGACGATTCAATTCAATGAAATAAAAAAATAAATCATGATCATTACCACTTAATTTTTCCTAGCTGTAATTACATTGTTTAGATAGCAGAGGGAAGAATGTATATTAGTATAATTACGCAGGTGATGAGTGAAAATCACACGCACTGATTGGTCAAGAAATTCAGACTATTTCTCGATAATCATCTTGAGCGACTCAGCAAAATGGCGGCCAATCGTTTTGTCACTGTAAGTGAAGAGCAGTTACACATTATGAAAGAAAATGCTGTTCCTAAAAGTTGTCTAAAACTATTCAAAGGTAAGGTGGAATTGTGATTTATTTTATCAATTTCAAAACAAAGTATTTTATGTGACTTGGTGTAGATAAGTGGCACAAGTCTGCACTGCACCATTATTACATTTGCATGCCGCTATTGAAGTTTGAAATAAATTATTATTATTTTTTTTAATATGAGGGTTTTTTTCTTTGTAAATAATCACCTGTGTATTTATACTAAAACAATTATCCGCCTCAGGCTCAGCGAATAATAATATCGACTTCACCTCAGTTATTATTCACGGATATTCACTTCGCCTTCTGCGAACAATTGTTAAAACATGGGAATGCACATGACTTCATCATAGGCGGAAGTAACACAGATCTAATGCCACAAAACACACACACACACACACACAAAAAAAAAAGCAGCTCAAAATTGGGAAAGAGGTGTTGTGTGATTAGCTGTGCAAACAAATCTAACAAGAAATCAGAGTTCTCTTTTTACAGACTGCTGAAAGCTAAAGAGAAAAGAAGCAAATGCAGGTACAAATGTTTTGAAATTTGAAATTGAAATATTTATTTCAAACATGTGTGAACAGTGAACAGTAAAATCAAAACAAAACCAAACAAACAAAATAATAAAAAGAATATATAAACAACTAATTTTACTACTAATTAACTAATAATAATAATAATTAAAATGAACTTAAAAATAGCCCTGTGATGACCTGGCAACTTGTCCAGGGTGTACCCCGCCTTTCGCCCGTAGTCAGCTGGGATAGGCTCCAGCTTGCCTGCGACCCTGTAGAAGGATAAAGCAGCTAGAGATAATGAAAAAAAAAATTAACTTAAAAATGTTTGAAAAGGAGTAGGAAGAAGTAAAAACTTATTAACTCCTACCCCCACTCTCTATTTCCCTATGATCTTGTACGATACCAATTATTATAAAAGTTTATGAAGAAAAGGCTTATTTCTTATTAACTTTTTTCATTTTTTTAAATAAAAATGAAAATTTAATTAATATGCTATTATATTTTACTCCTACCTTAACAAATGTGGGTAAAAAAAATTATATATAGTCGGTCTTTCAGAAATTGAAAAGGAAAAAAGTATTAAATTTAAAAAAATTAAGTTGATAAAGAATAGAAAAAAAAACAGTCCAAAAAAAAATTAATATTAGATTTTTGGGAACAAATGTTGCACATTGACTCAAATCATGAATTGGGTAAACTGTTACATGCCAAAAGGTGAGTATTATGAATTATGTACTACTTAAAAAAAGAGAAAAAAAAAAGAGTACTTGACAGCTTTTTAAGCAACATGTATGCTACTAATGTACACTTGGTTTTGGGAGGCAGACAAAATCATGAGCAAAACTGGCTGCCGTGTTTAGTCAATCAAATGAAATATGTAACAAGTCACACTTCCCATTTATCCACCTTTTTTTTATACTGACTTCCAACTTTTGGTGTGATCTTCCCTCAAAAGCATACGTGAAAGTATGTGAAGCTAGTTGTCACATGTATGGCATGTTAACTGCACTTTTAGGCTAATACGCTTTATACGTATATAACACACATGGGTTTTTATCCAGAATGTGGTGTAATTGTGCTACAGGGTGAAATCGGGTCCATGGTTCTAGGGTTCCACAGAGAACTTGAAGACTCCATGTTTCTCCATTAAACCTTTTTCAATGTCTTTGCTCATATCTTTAAAGATCAAAACATACTAAATATAATAAATGTCTCTAGGTTTAAACCAAACCAAGATGACCAAATAAAACTGTTCAGCACTGGACTCAGATGGAGATGGTTGCGTTTTATACTCAAATACTCTGCATTCCTGTATTTCCTGTACTTTCAATACGGAAATGCCTGTGAGATGAAAGTACAAAAGCACATAAAAGGATTCTGAAAGTAAACTGGCTTTAAAATTTGTGCAAATGCTGCACAAAAAGTCCAAATTTCACCTTTACTTAGAGCCTGGGGCTTCATATGGTAGCGTGAAAAGTCATGTGTGTGTTTGTGTGCTCAGGTAGAATTTGAACTTCAGTCACATACACTCACGCTATCGCAAACATGCTTCATACACTTCACTGGAAATGAATAAAAGAAGGAAAGCTTGAGTCGGCTACAAAGCATCGTGCCGTCTCTCTTTCAGAAGTTCTCTGTGTTGTAGCGGCCTTCAACTCAGAGCCTCAAGGCAACACCGCTGTAAAACAGAACACGCCCCCTCGCATCAATACCATCAAAAAGCCTAGCAGCAGAACCCCAAACTCTGGCGTTTCCCTCCAAATCTCTCTCACAGCTTCACTCATACGGAAGAAAGAGAATTTCAGCCCTCTGCTTGTCCGATTTAACGTGAATCAAAGTGCAGCTTTTGCCTTCCCCAGCAAGAACCACTGTGCTGT
Source organism: Neoarius graeffei (assembly GCF_027579695.1). Taxonomy (NCBI): domain Eukaryota; kingdom Metazoa; phylum Chordata; class Actinopteri; order Siluriformes; family Ariidae; genus Neoarius; species Neoarius graeffei. The sequence continues at coordinate 99,113,480 of NC_083572.1, forward strand.
ACCTGATTGTTCCTTCAGTTGTGAAGGTTATTTGTTTCACTCGCTAATATTTTTGATGAATTGTTGATGAGCTTTCCATTAAATATTCTGATATGTATTCATTTGCTAGAGTGTTTTGCACAAACTGACTGGGCAGAATCCAAACCGAGCATCAAGTTGCGCAGTCGAGGGTTAAAGGTCTTGCTCACGTACCCTTCAAACTCACAACCTTCCTGTACAGAAGTGTAACCGCTGAGCTAGCAATGCCCCTTCCTTATCTCTATAACCTTGACTCGAGTGTACACTGTTATAATTTTGGCATCTAATCATGAATCATAGGTGGTTTCTGGAGTCTCCTTGCTCTCTGGCCAGCCATTTGTATTCCTGCATCATTCGTATAGTGTTAGACATTTAAAATAGATAGAAGTAATGAGTCCATGTGGCTAGCTCTTTTTTTGGAGTACAAATATATATATATGTATTTTTTTTTACTGATGTAAACATTCTGTAACTATTCATCCTTTTCCTTTAGTACTCAGTGTTTTAGTCGAGTCACGAAACCTCGAGTCCGAGTCCAGTCTCGAGTCCCCAGTGTTCAAGTTCGAGTCAAGTCCAAATCATAAAAAAAAAAAAATTGAGTCCGAGAACAAGAATCCAACTGTGCCATTTGACGGCGGCTGTTTTAGCACCATTAACATTAGTTTATGAACAGGTGAATGTGCTTCTCTTTATCAGGGAGTCTGAAGTATTCTGTCAGAGATGGTTGGGAGACGGATGTAAGTACAGAAGGTGTGTTTATTAATACAGGTGAAGATGGTAAACAATCCAGAATGGCAGGCAAAATCATAAAACAGTGAAACAGGCAATAGGTCGAGCGAGGCACAAACAGGCTATCGTAGACTCGGCAGGATCAAAGACGAGAAACAGGAAATCAAGGATCAGGAAACCAAACAAGGAAATAAGGCTTGGTAATGTGTCAGCAATGCAACTCAATACTTCGCAAAGTAAGTGTATTTTCACAGTTTTTATACAGGTGCGCTGATTGCGCCTTAATCCTGTGCAGGTGCGAGTCGTTTATGGTGTGCGCGCGAGAGTCCGCTTGGCATGCGTGCTGTCCGGAGCGCGCCTGAGAGTCTATCTGATGCACGCGCCAAGGCGCACAGGTGTGACAATCTTGCACGAAATTAGTCCAAAAATGAATGTAGATAAAATATCTTGTGCCAAATTATTCTGGCATGTTACAATAAATAAAGAAAAAATCCGAGTCCTCGTCTCCAATTTACGAGTCCGAATGCAGTTAATGCACAAGTCCAAGTCATCAGTGCTCAAGTCCAAGTCAAGTCATGAGTCCTTAAAATTAGGGCACGAGTCGGACTCGAGTACTACAAGCCTCTTAGTACTTTTAGTGCACCGTTTCGAAAGGAGTTACCCTTGCCTTACATTCTTAACTCTGTAACCTGAACCGAAGCTTAAACTCCAAAGACATTTTGTGTGAAATGCCAAACTGAGAGTTACATTCACCATCCGGGAAGGTTAATACTGTTTAAATACAAGCTTAACTCACTGAATAAACCAATCTGAGAACTGGTAGTCTGTGTGCAGCCTAATACAGTATTATAAGGCATACTTGACTGACAAGCCGTCAGAGACTCTCAGCAAAACAATATGGATTGGTCAAGCTTTCATGTATCGACCAACAATCAATTTTCTAGTTATCCCAGCAGGCAACATTGATTTATACAATGAAGAAATGTCATGTGTGGATTTTTTCTCATAATGAATTGCTGGGCTGATATTAAAAATTGATAATGTTTTAAGTGCCCAGTTCATCATAGTTTATTCTCAGGCAGAATTTTAACAAAACAGGAATTTAGGAAGTGTCTGAGATGGGGCATACTTGATGAATGAGATGCTGTCTTCGGCTATGTAAGGGAATAAAACATAACAGGGCATGCTATTATAAGAAAATAATCAACAACACGGTTGGGCGTGAAGCAAAATTGCTGTTGCAACTTTAATTACTCCAAAGTTAGTTATTTAGCAATACAGTACCAGTCTAAAGTTTGGACACACCTTCGAATTCCATGTTTTTTTTCTTTATTTCTATTTATTAAAAGTCACTTCATGTCTTCAAGTAATGATGGATGTCATTTCTTTTTACTTAGTTGAATGGTTCTTGATATAATGCTACATGGATTACTATAGTTATAGAATAGGGATATTTACTATATTTTTATTATTTACTATTTACCTTTTGATCTCAGCTGCATTAAGAAGGCAAGAAATTCATCCATTAATTACCTTTTGACGAGGCACAGCTCTTAATTGAAAAGTGTTCCAGGTGACGACCTCATGAAGCTGGTTAAAGGAGAACTGAAGGCAAATTTTTTATTATCAAAATTCTATTTACCTCATTTTATTAAATATAGGAATGCATTTTTGATCGCTATTTTGTCACTGCTATAGCAAGTGATGAGTGTTTGAAATATGCTATGTAATCAGTCCATATGTCAAAGCGATGGCCGTAAACGAGATTCGTCGAGACCTGTGCGAGACATTGTAGGACGGAAGTAAAACGTACAGCGGAAATCAAAGTGACCAACATCTGCCGACGTTGTCAAAAGACGCACATGCTCTCTTTCGAATGCTGATGTAATCAAGCCGGAAGTTTTGTTTGTTTTGATAGCAATCAGGAAAGTTTGAAAAAAAGTAGGCAGTAATCATCATTTAAGCTCGTTTTTGTGCAATATTTCGTTTGGAAAACAGTTTTCAAAATGGCGGCGCTGACACCTGGCTGACACTTCACGTTTCGAAGTCTTGCACGAGTTTCGCGAAGATCAAGCGGCGCCTACCATGGACCAAACGAACTAAATTCAACATGGCTAAAAAACGAATAGGCTGATAAGTATAATATTTAACTGCAATTAGTTGCCAATACGATATAAGGTTACTAAAACCAAAAACGTAATTGAATAACATGCTAATTAAGAAATAAAGCAAGTTTAAAAATGACTTCAGTTCTCCTTGCCAATAGTGTATAAAGCATCATCAAGGTTAACGCTGGCTATTTTGAAGAATCTAAAATATGAAACATTTTTTTGTTTTTGAACACTTTTTATTTTTTTTGTTCACCACATAAAATAGTCACAATACAGAAAAAAAACCATGAATGACTAGGTGTGGGGCGGCATGGTGGTGTAGTGGTTAGCGCTGTCGCCTCACAGCAAGAAGGTCCGGGTTCAAGCCCCGTGGCCGGTGAGGGCCTTTCTGTGCGGAGTTTGCATGTTCTCCCCGTGTCCGTGTGGGTTTCCTCCGGGTGCTCCGGTTTCCCCCACAGTCCAAAGACATGCAGGTTAGGTTAACTGGTGACTCTAAATTGACCGTAGGTGTGAATGTGAGTGTGAATGGTTGTCTGTGTCTATGTGTCAGCCCTGTGATGACCTGGCGACTTGTCCAGGGTGTACCCCGCCTTTCGCCCATAGTCAGCTGGGATAGGCTCCAGCTTGCCTGCGACCCTGTAGAACAGGATAAAGCGGCTAGAGATAATGAGATGAGATGACTAGGTGTGTCCAAACTTTTGATTGGTACTGTATACCATAGCATAACCTGGCGACTTCTCCAGGGTGTACCCCGCCTCTCGCACATAGTCAGCTGGGATAGGCTCCAGCTTGCCTGCGACCCTGTAGAACAGGATAAACGGCTACAGATGATGGATGGATGTATACCATAGCAACTTGCCCACACAAACATTTTTTGATTTAAAAAAAAAAATGTCTTGTATTGCTGCATTTAAAGTTGTGTAAACAAGCTACTTCATGTTATCAGTTACAGTGTTTATAAATGTTTATCCATCACCAGTGTCTCTTTTTTTCTCTTAAATAAAATTTAAAAAAAAATGATAGAGAGACTGTAAAGTGTAACCTCTTCTGTCATCAAGATTCACCCATATTCTTGGGTTTCAGTCATGTGACTTTTCTTAGCGATTTCACTTCCAGTAAAACAGCTGGTGGTCTAGCAAACCAAACCAAAACGGCTGCCGCAGTGAGAACAACTAGCGATAACTTATCAGAGTACGCTCGTAATCTAGAAGCCACTACTGACTTTAGATATATTCAGAAGATTGCTATGTGCAATGGAATCGACCCCTCCAGTCTGAGAAAGAAGGATTTGTCATACGATCTCAAAAACTACCCTTCAGTCGAGTTCCCTGACATCTCGAACTACCTGGTGTTGCACACGTCCTTCTACACCGCAAAACAGATGAAAGCGTGGAAGAGTATGGAGGCTTGCAACTTTTTTGTATGTGGCTGCCGAATGAATCCTGTATTGTTTTTGCCTGTGTAAGTATGTTTTTTTAAGCTTTTCGTTCACATCTTTACAATGAAGTGCTGCAAGTTGAAGTGTAAACAGACAACAGTTGGCTTGATTCTCACTTGTGTTGGCTCTTATCTCTCAGGTAAATCATTCACAAAGATCATCAGAAACCCCTTTAAAGACCTGGATCTTAGTCAAACAAGACGGAGAAGTGATCACGGCGCATTGTCACTACGGCTGGGGAAGAATTTTGTCACGACCTTCATGCATATGGACTTTGTGAGGAGTAAACAAAGAAACAGCTGGGGACTTTAGCACTTTGTGACTAAAATAATGACATAGCAAGAAAAGTACTTGGAAAACACTAAGGACATAGCTGAGAGGGAAATACAAACCTTTCACCAAGTGATCACTGCAAACTCGAGCATGCTTCGACTCGGCTCCCTTCAATTTCACTGACAGGTTCAAAAGCCACCTTTCTCGACATCTTTTTGTGAAATCCTGTGTTCGTTCACCCTTTTTTATTAGTTCACGGGGAACCCTGAGGAAACTTTTATCAGTTTCACAGTTTGATCGATTCGAACAACCTAAAACAACGCAAGCGTAAGGCATTTTTCATGCGAGCAGTGCACCTTCTCTGTACAAACGCTTTGTCAACTGAGCTTTGGTAGACCACCAGCTAAAGTTTTGAATAACTAATGAGGCGGATGTGACGTCACGTGAAACCCAAGAATAGGAAAACTTGGAGTCACAGTTTTACCTCTGACTGTGACAAAGCACTGACACTGGAGACTCTTCTTCCTTCTTGTCCAGCACTGCTGCCAGGTCGGGGTCCATGCGGACCCTACTGAGCCACATGGAGAATAGTTTTACGCTGGATGTCCTTACTGCCACAACTCTCCCATTTCTGGGTTTGGGGGCAAACAACCATTCACACACACACGGGCAATTTAGAGTAGCCAGTTAGCTTATCTGTGTGCCTTTGGACTGTGGGGGAAACTGGAGCACCCGGAGGAAACCCAAACTGACACGGAGAGAGCATGCAAACTCCACGCAGAAAGGCCCTCGTCTGCCACTGGGCTCGAACCCAGAACCTTCTTGCTGTGAGGCAACAGTGCTAACCATTACACCACCGTGCCACCCACTGACACTGGAGACTCCTTCCAAAAAAAAACAAACAAAAACCCTTCACCATATCAATAATCTGTTTACGTGAAGCACCCACCATATAAGTTCCTGTGACTTAATGGTTACTATGGAAATGACAATGGATAAAAACGAGCATGTTAATATACATTAAACCTTTTGGCTGGAGCGGATGTCAAAGCTGCTGTTACAGAAAATGCTGCCTACCTAGGAGGCAACCTACTCCAATATCAGTGACAACAATATAATGTGACTTTAAATCGAATGTATTATCCATACATGCCTTGTTTCTCCCGTGTGTACTTCGTAAGTCTTTCGCCGAGGAAATCGGATACACAGGATGCTAGATGAAGTGATAAAGCGATCCTGCAGCTCTGACACCAGCTTCCCTCTGTCTCTCTCTCGATAGCTCCCTGACTCTCTCTCGTGCCCAGTAACACACTCTTCCCCCCAGGTGCTATAATGTCACACCCCATTAATCTGCTCAAACCCAGGGCCGTGATCCCGCACAGTCTGTCCGTACTAATCTCTTATTAATGTGCCAAATGAACCTGGAAAGAAAAGAACGACTCCCTAAGGCACAAGTGTACACTTACACTGCATCAAACACACACACACACACACACACACACACTGCATCACTGCATGCATTAAGATGGCAAATTCATTAGAGCGGAAAATCAAATGGGAAATGATCACACTCAGTTGCACACACACACACACACTACTGTACTCGTGAGGTGTTGCACCGACAGTGATGATCCCATAATGAAATCTCCCGAAAGGTAAAACTAATTTTAATCACTACGAAGAATAAAACCATGTGGGGTTTTTTTTCGTTCTTTTATTTCCTCCAAACCGTCTATCTATGAAATAGTGAAAAGGAAAAGGAAAGGGTTCTCTCATGCAAACACAGTGAGCATGTTATTGCATTGCAGTGATTTGTTACATCTTCTCCTGTGATAATGTAATAAAATATCCCTAAAGCTACATGAAACGTAACCACTTATTCAGATTTTAGCAAAAAATCATTACACATATAAAGAAGAAGTAAATGCAATATAAACCTGAGGGGATTAGCAAAAAGGTTTTTTATCAGGTTAGAACATTTATGAGGGAAATGAAGTTACACACACACACACACACACACACACACACTATGTATTACTGTAATGCCGAGGGTTTATATGGAGTCAGATTATACTGTAATATAATAGCCATATACTTTAACTACTGAGGCACTAAAAAAAATCCTGGATGAAACTGAAATTTGTTCTCTCTCTCTCTCTCTCTCTCTTGCATTTGAACTGTAACCATGTTGTTGTACATTTGTGGTAGACAGGAAACTGAAAACTAGTGTGTATGAGTCAGCGTGTAGGTTCAACATACTACATTAGCATACAAAATCCAGATTTATACTTTGCTCAAATAATACTTTTTTTGGCACTGTACATTTTGATATGCTAGAAAAAAATGCTTATGTTTTGTTGCTATATTCTGTATATCAGGCAGGATGTCATGTTTTAGTGCGTTAAACTTAGTACCCCGTCTTGATACTTCGCATGAACAGTACAAATTACTTGGCAATGTTTCTCATAGAAACTGTGAAATAGTGCATTTCTACTCGGACGACATTTTCATTGTTGATTTGCTCCTGAACATGGAAAGTAAAGGAAACAATGGTATTGTTTCTAATTTTCAAGGGTATTGAAATTAGCTATAAAGTGTCACTGCGACATCTCACTGTTGGCCTATTTGCATCAAACCTCATCTCATCTCATTCTCTCTAGCCGCTTTATCCTGTTCTACAGGGTCGCAGGCAAGCTGGAGCCTATCCCAGCTGACTACAGGCGAAAGGCGGGGTACACCCTGGACAAGTCGCCAGGTCATCACAGGGCTGACACATAGACACAGACAACCATTCACACTCACACCTACGGTCAATTTAGAGTCACCAGTTAACCTAACCTGCATGTCTTTGGACTGTGGGGGAAACCGGAGCACCCGGAGGAAACCCACGCGGAGAACATGCAAACTCCACACAGAAAGGCCCTCGCCGGCCACGGGGCTCGAACCCGGACCTTCTTGCTGTGAGGCAACAGCGCTAACCACTACACCACCGTGCCGCCTTGCATCAAACCTAATATATATATAGGCACTGCCTAAAAGCAAAGCTCCTGATGAGCGTAAAATGTGTAAGTAAATAATCCCGAGTTATGTTTTAAAAAGCGAATTAGAAACTGGATAGAGACTGTGACTAAAGTCACAGTAATTTGCACTACCTAATCTTTGTCAATTTAAGGTCAAGGTGAAGGGAATTTTGCTGAACAAAAAAAAAAAAAAAAAGAAAAAAATCATGACATTTGACAGAGTTGTAAGTGATGCACCATAGGGGAAATTCACGTTACAGCAGAATGCTCTTTTTATTTATGTATTTATTTATTTATTTTTGGCGTATGGGCTGATCACTTTATTCATCCCCTTACGAATTTATTGTTCAAAGTTACACTCAAATTCGGCCTAATGTCATAAAAAAAAAAAACTGCAATAATATATAACAAGTATTACAAAAACTATATATGATAAAAACTAAACTAAATGATATTAATTAAATTGATAAAAACTATATATTGATAAAAACTAAACTAAAGAATATAGGTTAAATTAATAAAAAAACTATATATAAATAAAAACTAAGCTAAAAGAATATAAATTAAATTGAACACTTTAAATACATCGTAAGTGATTGAAAAAAAATCCCGTTTTTCATGGATCATTCCGGATCAGTGATCCAGATCAGCATCAAAAGTCATAGCAATGTAACTCAACCCAGAGGTATTCTTCGTGTGAAATTTGGTGATGATTGGTTGAAAACTAAGGGAGAAATAGTGTCCGCAAAACATTCGGAGAAGAAGAAGAAGAAGAAGAAAGTAGAAAGATCCTGAGCAAGACATAACAATTTGCGCGACCGCTGCAAGTGCAAATTAATAAGCACTGGATAAAAAGCCCATCTATCTTGTGTAAATAAAGATGCAAAATTTTGTTGTCTATTGGTCAAGTGTTTGAGATATGTTGCCTTGCACTTACGATCAGGTTCACTGTGGTGGTACACATACAGACGTTGTATGGTCGCAAAAGCCATCAAAAATCAGTTCAATGCATTACTGTACACTCTTACATTTGGAGTTTCGCACGGGCATTGCTGCTAAAATAAATAAATTAATAAAATAAATTAAAATTAGATTTTTTTTCGGATTTCAAATCCATTATTTGATACAGATTCCAACTGTTTCCTTGCACTCGTTTGCTCCTGTTCCATAGAAATGTTTGCAGGATGTTTTTTTTTCCCCAAGAGGTAAACCTCAACTAACATTAACAAAAGCATGAATATGTTTGCGTTAAAACCGTTAGCTACATGTTACGTACTGACAAAGTTCTCACTTCTTGTTGCTATAGTAACACTGCAGCTATCGTAAATGGAGATATTCAACAAAACTACAAAAAAAGTTCATGATGAAAATGTCAACAAGAACAGAATAAATCTGTTTGGATATATACACTCCAAGTCCAAAGTTTCTTATGGTTTATAACTATTTAATCTGTTTTCCACAGAATACAGAACTGCAATTAAATAGAGAAAGCTACAAGCAATAAGTTCTGTGTTGGACTTCACATTAATTAAATACTCAGATACTCATGAGTGCTTTATTAAAGAAAGCTGCACTTGGGAGGAAAATCTGCGAAGCCTATCGGGAAAAAGATTCTTCGACAGTGCTACAGTAGTATTAAATATATTACGCATACATACATACATACATACATACATACATACATACATACATACATACGTACATACATATACAGGGTGTTTAAAAAAATTTGATATGATTTCACAATCTAATAACTTTACCAATTCTCGTTCAGTTGACCTCAAATTTTAACAGCATGTGTGGAAACAGGTCACAATTTTATGCTTAATGTTTTTATTGTTTGTTTTTATCTTTTTAGGTATAGAAATGCCATTTACTGGAAAAGAGAAGGCGTTTTGTGTGTTCGAGTACGCTCGAACACAGTCGCACAAGTCGAAAACTTGTGAAATCGTTCATGGAATCAACATACCTTTGAATTTCTCATTCAAATTTTGAGGAATAACTCTTATATTGCTCAACATTAAGCCTGTTCAGTTTCATTTGCTTAGACTACGTAGTTTCTGGGATATTTACATTTCAAATAATATCTTTTTTTTTAAACATACTGTGTATATATATATATATATATATATATGAGTGATTCCACGCTTATGGGTACTGAAATGGGGACATGAACTTATTTTTAAAAATTCACCTAAAACCATTTCTTTTTTTTACCATCAGGTCACAAAACATGTAATCTTTAATGAATGATATGTTAAAAGATAACTTTAATTTTCTGAGATGTAATAAAAACATATTTATATGCCAAAGTCAGAACGTAACAGACGTGTTGTGGACATATATATTCTCAATTTTAACAATGTAGAATTACTTTTTGAAACATAGGAAGGTGATGTTTTAGCAAATATAATTAATAAACATGTGTAGTAGAATAAACATACACATTCTTTCAATAAGATTAACATGGTATATAGCTAGATTGTAATTCATGTGTAACAGACGCGAGATGGACAATCGTAACAGAAGTAATGTAACAGACATCATTTTGGAACTCATAGGCTTGACTTTGGCATATAAATGTTTTTATTACATCTCAGAAAATTAAAGTTATCTTTTAACATATCATTCATTAAAGATTACATGTTTTGTGACCTGATGGTAAAAAAAGAAATGGTTTTAGGTGAATAAGTTCATGTCCCCATTTCAGTACCCATAAGCGTGGAATCACTCATATATATATATATATATATATATATATATATATATATATATATATATATATATATATATATATATATTCTTATTCGCGTTGATACATCAATTGGTGACCAACATGCATGAACCTGACAAATGCATACAACATCCCCAGGCATGAGTGTGTGTTAATTATAGACTGCTTGTTCTGCTTTGTTCATGCTAATTCACACACATATGCTGAGTGGCAGTGATGTTACAGGGATGATAAATAGAGGATATTACGGAAATTTGCGCAAAGATACGAAGTTTATCTTCGAGTGGTGAATGTATATATATATATATATATATTAGTGCTGTCAAGCGATTAAAATATTTAATCGCGGTTAATGTCGCGACTGTCATAGTTAACTCGCGGTTAATCGCAATTTAATCGCACATTTTTGTCACATGAAAAACCAGTGTAATTCTCTTATCAGCATAAAAAAGTGAATGGGCTTGCTTACCGTTCGAACTACGGGGGTACACGGGGGATCCGAGATCCCCTGAAACAGACATGAGATCCCTTGAAAACATGATTTGGGAAATGTTGGGGGGTCTCTAAAATATTGGCAAAATGATGTTTACTGACATAGCAATCGTGTGTAACGGGAAGCATTTGCATATCCGAAGTGAGCGCGCGATGGAGATCCGCGCTCTGAGACAAGCGCAAGCACCCCCCCAAGGGAAAAAAAGGGACCCCCCAAAAATATCGGCATAGTTCGAACACTGGTTGTACCAATGTTTTTTTTTTTTTATTGCAGAGCATAACACGTCTTCTCACAGCCACTGCAAAGTGGGGCTGGAGCCGCCGATGGGAAAACGAAACCTAAGCCGAGCACCGTGGCTCTTCAAGGGAGGGCAGAGGACTCTGGCTGTGCGGGGCGTGGCATTACAGTCTAGCTGCTATCGTTTTTCTAAGCAAAGTCTCTGTTCCAAGTTCCTGGCAGTTTCAAAAGCTTATGAAAAACCTACATCATGTCACAGAGCGTTAATCTCGCGATAAAAAAATTATCGCCGTTAAAATTGAGTCAAGTTAACGCGTTAATAACGCGACATTTTTGACAGCACTAATATATGTGTGTGTGTGTGTGTGTGTGTGTGTGTGTGTGTGTGTGTGTGTGTGTGTTCTATCCACATTTCACGGGATATGAGCAATCATGCACTCTGATTGGCTACTCTACTACTAGAATATCAGCTCATATACCATGAGTAGAGAAAAACAAAATGACGGCGCGAGTTGCTCCACCAACCGAGGACGAAATAAAAACTCTTCTTGAAAACAAAACCTCCAAAGATCCAAAAAAACAAACAAAAAAAAGCAACAAAATATGGAATGAAAATATTTGGTGGTAAGAACATATCTTTTTTTTTCAAGCATTATTTTTATTGCATTTTTCACAAATTGCTCCTCTCATTTCGCTGGTTTGTTGACATTCTAAGCGGAAATTATTTTGTTGGACGTTTTGTATAAAATTTTTATTTATCGAATTTGCAAAAAATAAAAATAAAAATGACCTGTTTCTCAAAATCCAGTGAATGTGGATAGAATAAAACAGTTATTCTACTCAATCTCGTCATACACGGCTTATAGCTGACTCGGTGCTAAGCACCTCGTTGGCTATCAGCTCATGTACGACTCGATTTCATGGAATAACTGTGATATATGTCTTTATATCTAATATATAACATTTCTGGCTTTACTTTTATCTATAGCTTGGTTAGATTCTCAAATTTTAGCATATTTTGCATATTTTAATGAAGTCATAAATTCTTAACTATGGCGTGTTCAAAAACTTCATAGATACAGCAAGTGTATTGTTTTTCCCTTGCAAAAAAAAAACCAGACTATTTTACAAATAAATGCATAAAACTGTGTCAGCAGCAGCTTCCTCAATACACTCGAGTAATGAACCAAAGGGAACAAATTGAATTTGGAAGTGATGCTCATTGCTGAGTGCAAACAGAAATTACACACTCGTTTATAAAGCCGCTTCAAGGACTTAGGTTTCATTTCAGAGAAGCTAGTTTTACAGACTCCAGTTTTCTTTCTGTCAAGTGTTCTTTTCTTTCGCTCTATATATAACTATATTTGGAGAAAATTTGATCCGTCTAAGCACACACACACACACACATACTCACATGCACACACAAACTCGTAGCTGTTGAATTCCCATGGTGCCGTTTCCTCATTGCCCCTGACAGTAGCCTTTATCTGCTCCACATATGGTGCAGTTTTGTTTTCCACTTTACATAAGGCGCTTCAGCGAGCTGAACACACAAAGTCATGTGACTTCCAACTCGTTTTCTTTTTGTTCCCTTCGTCTTCCAGAGCAGGCTCATTATAAAACAATACTAAAAATATATTTTTCCAACATGCAGCTTTATGAGCTCGGCTCAGTTTCGCTAATGAACATGAACAATCATTTATTAAACAAGAGGAAAATGAAAGTGTGTGTGTGTGTAAGAACATTTGCATGAGTATTGCCGTGCCTTGGTTTTCTATCCTGTGTTCCAAATGCCACCCTGCTTCCTAATCCCTACACAGGAGAACAACATGCGCTATGACGACCTCATTATAGTAGAGTGAACAGATACCCAACTCGAATTACTGCTTGAGACCAAACATAGCACAAAAAGACTTGTCAGTCATAGCTGATAAAAAGCGTTTTGCTAAAACATTTATTATTAAGTTCAGACGTTCTTCGGATTTCATAACCCTATTGAATAATGCGAGTGCAGCCAACAACCCGCACAGTTCTGCCCAACAGTCAGTTCTTCATTTATTTATCAGCTGCCAAACATCAGGAGCACCATTCCAATCGAAATACCTGTAAAGGAACTTCTAGCACAAGATTCATACAGACAGATGTCAAATTAGACCATAAAGTTCCCACTAATGCCATCAACTGACGTGCTCGGTGTCTTCCTTGATTTCATTTTTACTAGACGGAAAAATAGTGGCTAAAATAAAAAACTTTAAAGCCATTTAAGACCTACCGCATAACCACCAACACAGGCTGTGCTGTTAAAGGAAAACGAGACCATTAAATGATGGCATAGCTGGCTCTGGCCCCGTCTAGTCCAGAAGGAACGATCTAAAATGGGCCACCTTGTGCAATAAATGTTGCAAGCTATATACGCTGTATACAAGCTATATATAGTATAGAAGTTATATACACCCTAGGAATACCGACCTGTTTGCCAGAAAGAATCCAAAATGATGACGAATTGACCGAGAAGAAACGATTTGTGTGGAAACTGCTTGTTGGGGCTTAATTACTCCATATCCTCACAATGATGCAAATGTGTGTAGGAGCTATATGCACCCCAGGCAGACCTACCTTCCTGCCAAAAAGAATAAAAATCGGTGAAGAATTGAGAGAGAAGAAGCGATTTGTGTGAAATGTGGACGACGTCGGACGAACGACAGACAACACATGATGGCGTAAACTCATCACCTGTCGGCCGGATGAGCTAGCGATCAACCATGAGTTGGTGTGATGAAGTAGAGTGCTGTTAGAGCTACAGTACAGACCACCAGGAAGTTGATTTCAAGGAGACCTGAGTCATTTTTAAACTTGCTTTATTTCTTAATTAACGTGTTATTCAATTACGTTTTCGGTTTTAGTAACCTTATATCGTGACTCATATTGGCAACTAATTGCAATTAAATATTATACTTATCGGCCGATTCGGTTTTTAGCCATGTTGAATTTAGTTCGTTTGGTCCACGGCAGGCGTCGCTTATCCGCGTGATCTTCACGAGACTTGTGCGAGACTTCGAAACGTGAAGTGTCAGCCAGGTGTCAGTGCCGCCATTTTCAAAACTGTTTTCCAAACGAAATATTCCGCAAAAATGAGTTTAAATGATGATTACTGCATACTTTTTTCAAACTTTCCTGATTGCTATCAAAACAAACAAAACTTCCGGCTTGATTACATCAGCATTCGAAGGAGGGCGCGCGCGTCTTTTGGCAACGTTGGCAGATGTTGGTCACTTTGATTTCCGCTGTACGTTTTACTTCCGTCCTACGATGTCTTGCGCCGGTCTCAACGAATCTTGTTTACGGCCATTGCTTTGACCGATATATTACATAGCATATTTCAAACACTCATAACTTGCTATCGCAGTGACACAATAGCTATCAAAAATGCATTCCTATATTTAATAAAACCAGATAAATAGAATTTTGATAATAAAAAAATTGCCTTCAGTTCTCCTTTAAGTGTTCGATTTGTCTTATAACACAGCAGTTTGCTCAGGATTAACATAATTATTGATTAAAAAAACAGTGAAATGGAGAAGAAAGGAAACGAGTATCATTTTTAATTATGCACTAATTTTCTGTCCTGTTAAAATGACTTGCTAATGTATTTCTGCTAATTTCATTGTAGACTAATTTCTTTTTTTTCTTTTCTTTCTTTTTTTTTCCACCAGGCAAAATGCCTGGATAATAAATAATAATAAAAAATAATAAAGGATTACTGGTTTTGTCCATTTTCAGTCCATTTCTAACCTCAAACATTTATTTATATGCTTGCGTGCATGCTTGTTTCTGTTCAGTAAAGACAAATTCGCAGTGTTTTACTGATTCAACATTTAAATAATATTGGCTGGCTTTTTTTTTCGTGGTTTATCAGATATATTCCATTCAGATAGCATGATATTGAATGAGCCGAAGACGAGCAGCTGAATGGAATATATCTGATATACCATGAAAAGAGCCATTATTATTATTATTATTATTATTATTATTATCTCATCTCATTATCTCTAGCCACTTTATCCTGTTCCACAGGGTCGCAGGCAAGCTGGAGCCTATCCCAGCTGACTACGGGTGAAAGGCGGGGTACACCCTGGACAAGTCGCCAGGTCATCACAGGGCTGACACATAGACACAACCATTCACACTCACATTCACACCTACGGTCAATTTAGAGTCACCAGTTAACCTAACCTGCATGTCTTTGGACTGTGGGGGAAACCGGAGCACCCGGAGGAAACCCACGCGGACACGGGGAGAACATGCAAACTCCGCACAGAAAGGCCCTCGCCGGCCACAGGGCTCGAACCCGGACCTTCTTGCTGTGAGGCGACAGCGCTAACCACTACACCACCGTGCCGCCCATTATTATTATTATTATTATTATACTTTCCTTTCGGATGTTCAACATGTCTTTCTCTTTCAAAATTCTCTCAAAATCTTCCGTATTTAACAAAGCAAACCTGGCAGCCATGTTTATTTACAAATTGTCACAGTCGCTCACTAGCGTGGAAGTTTTACGTCTCCAACGTGTGACGTCATGTTGTCTTAACAACCATGCAATATCGTAAACCATATTCAATGCTCATTCTCCACTGGGTAGAGTGACGTAATACACGTAGGATAAGCGATATGCTAACAATACTGCATGCTATCAAACTAAATGAATGAAACCTGCTAAAAGGGACACTCTTCCATCGAAAAAGTGTCCTGTATGTTTAATAATAATTAATATTAACACAAATATAACATGTTGAATTAACATTAGTACTTGTTACGTGATACAACTGTCGATTCTTGTTGCTATGGTAATGCTGCAGCGACATCAGAGATGGATATATAAATAGAGATCTTCAACAAATGAATGAGTTTAATGAACGTATAAACAGTTCATTAATAACAGAATCAAATGTTTGAAATATACACACACACACACACACACACACACACACACACTCACCGGCCACTTTAATAGGAACTTGTTCTTGATTGTAAGATTCATGTTCTTGGCTGCAGGAGTGGAACCCAATGTGTTCTTCTCCTGTTGCATGCTGAGATGCTTTTCTGCTCACCATGGTTGTACAGAGTTGCTATGAGTTACTATATCCTTCCTGGCAAAAAAAAAACCTCGAACCAATCTGTCCATTTTCCTCTGACCTCTCTTATCAACAAGGCATTTGTTTCCAGCCACAGAACTGTCACTCACTCACTCGATGTTTTTTTTTTTTCGCACCATTCTATCTGTGTAAACTCTAGAGACTGTTGTGTGTGAAAACCCCAGGAGATCAACAGTTTCTGAAATACTCAAACCAACTCAAACCATCTGGCTCAAACCAACACCCATGCCACAGTGAAAGAAAGTCACACTTTGAGATCACAATGTTTCCCATTCTGATGTTTGAAGTGAACATTAATTAATAATAATAATAATAATAATAATAATAGGCGGCACGGTGGTGTAGTGGTTAGCGCTGTCGCCTCACAGCAAGAAGGTCCGGGTTCGAGCCCCGTGGCCGGCGAGGGCCTTTCTGTGCGGAGTTTGCATGTTCTCCCCGTGTCCGCGTGGGTTTCCTCCGGGTGCTCCGGTTTCCCCCACAGTCCAAAGACATGCAGGTTAGGTTAACTGGTGACTCTAAATTGACCGTAGGTGTGAATGTGAGTGTGAATGGTTGTCTGTGTCTATGTGTCAGCCCTGTGATGACCTGGCGACTTGTCCAGGGTGTACCCCGCCTTTCGCCCGTAGTCAGCTGGGATAGGCTCCAGCTTGCCTGCGACCCTGTAGAAGGATAAAGCGGCTAGAGATAATGAGATGAGATATTTATCAGATAATTATTAATAATAATTATCTGAAGCTTTTGATTTGTATCTGCACGATTTGATGCATCAAGAGATCAGCTGATTAGAGAAACAGCAGGTGGATGGGTGTTCCTAAAGTGGCCGGTGAGTGTATGTTTCTTTTTCACACAGAATACAGAACAGCTATTAAAATACATAAAGCTACAGGTGATACATTCTAATTGAAGCATAAGTTTATTAGTTCAGAGAGTGGTCTATGGTCTTGTTTCCAAATTTCCGAATTTAAGTGTTGAGTCACTTGATGTTGACCTTTGCCTGCTGTCCTCATTTCTGACTATAGATTTGTTTCATTAACTCCACAGGCATAATGACACCATTTCAGATATTAAGATTTGTAAGATTAAGCGGTTAATAAGCCGAATGCTAAGTATATGCACCTCAGTCCTGTCTCCAACTCCAGCTCTTTATATTGTACATGGGACACACAGCGGGGAGAACACTAACAAGAATAGATACTGTCAACTACCATGGTTTCAACCAGAATGTGTAATCATGCCATATTTAGTTCTAAAAGAGTGCTATCTGGGCAAGACTGAATGTACATGGAATCCTGGGGTAATTTCCTACCTAGCTTCTAGGTGCTCCTTGTCGATGACTTTATTACCATCAGGATTGACATGACTATGATTTTCTCTGCAGTTGTTGCGTCATGTTGGAATGAAAAGATCTTTGACTGTGCTATTGGCTGTACTTTGTCTTGTAGGGCGTGTATCAATGCCCTTTCCCCAGATATTAAACACTTCCTGAGTCGTGACACACACAAAAAAAAGCTTCAATGAGGCTGTAGCTCATACCAGCCAAGCTGCCCATGAAATCATAAATATGACAGGTGGTGCCACCATTTGGTGTCGTGCTTAGCACTGTTGCCTCACAGCAAGAAGGGTCTGGGTTCGAGCCCAGCAGCTGACGAGGGCCTTTCTGTGTGGAGTTTGCGTGTTCTCCCCGTGTCTGTGTGGGTTTTCTCCAGGTGCTCCGGTTTCCCCCACAGTCCAAAGACATGCAGGTTAGGTTAATTGGTGGCTCTAAATTGACCGTAGGTGTGAGTGTGAGTGTGAATGGTTGTTTGTCTCTATGTATCAGTCCTGCGATGACCTGGCGACTTGTCCAGGCTGTACCCCACCTCTCGCCCATAGTCAGCTGGGATAGGCTCCAGCTTGCCTGCAACCTGGCACAGGATAAGTGGTTACAGATAATGCATGCCACCATCATTTTGACAAATTTTATACACACCCACCTGGAGAACATGGTATGAGAGTTTGATCGAAATCCGATCAATCCTGTAGGAAGAGTCGTGATTTTTGTAAATTCAGGCTAGCTGAATGGAATATATCAGATATACCATGAAAAAAAGCAAGCTGATATTATTATTATTATTATTATTATTATTATTATACATACACATTCCTTTTGGGTGTTCAACACGACTTTCTCTTTCAAAATTCTCTCTAAATCTTCTGTATTTAACGAAGCAAACATGGCGGCCATATTTGTTTACAAATCGTCACAGTCTCTCGCTAGTGCGAAAGTTTTACGTCTCCGACGTGTGACGTCATGTTGTCTTGATAACCATGCAATATCGTAAATCATATTCAATGCTCATTCTCCGTTGGGTAGAGTGACGTAATACACGTTGGATAAGCGGTATGTGAACAAATATTGCATGCTATCAATCCAAATGAATGAAGGGAACAGAACACACGTTTTTATTCCATCGAAAAAGTGTCCTGTATCGTCTCGTCTCGTCTCGTCTTCTTCCGCTTTATCCGGGACCGGGTCGCGGAGGCAGCAGTCTAAGCAGGGAAGCCCAAACTTCCCTTTCCCCAGACACCTCGGCCAGCTCCTCGGGAAGAACACCGAGGCGTTCCCAGGCCAGCCGAGAGACATAGTCCCTCCAGCGTGTCCTGGGTCTTCCCCGGGGCCTCCTCCCGGGGGGACATGCCTGGAACACCTCCCCAGGGAGGCGTCCAGGAGGCATCCGAAAAAGATGCCCGAGCCACCTCAGCTGATTCCTCTCGATGTGGAGCAGCAGCGGCTCTACTCCGAGCTCCTCCCGAGTGACTGTGCTTCTCACCCTATCTCTAAGGGAGCGCCCAGCCACCCTGCGAAGGAAACTCATTTCGGCCGCTTGTATCCGCGATCTTGTCCTTTCGGTCATTACCCAAAGCTCATGACCATAGGTGAGAGTCGGAACGTAGATCGACCGGTAAATTGAGAGCTTCGCCTTTTGGCTCAGCTCCTTCTTCACCACAACGGACCGGTAAAGCGACCGCATCACTGCGGAGGCTGCACCGATCCGCCTGTCAATCTCACGCTCCATCCTTCCCTCACTCGTGAACAAGATCCCGAGATACTTAAACTCCTCCACTTGAGGCAGAACTTCTCCACCAACCTGGAGAGGGCAAGCCACCCTTTTCCGGTCGAGAACCATGGCCTCGGACTTGGAGGTGCTGATTCTCATCCCAGCCGCTTCACACTCGACTGCAAACCGCCCCAGTGCATGCTGAAGGTCCTGGTTTGAAGAAGCCAACAGGACAACATCATCCGCAAAAAGCAGAGATGAAATCCTGTGGTTCCCAAACAGGATTCCTTCTGGCCCCTGGCTGCGCCTAGAAATTCTGTCCATAAAAATTATGAACAGAACCGGTGACAAAGGGCAGCCCTGCCGGAGTCCAACATGCACTGGGAACAGGTCTGACTTACTGCCAGCAATGCGAACCAGACTCCTGCTCCGTTCGTACAGGGACCGGACAGCCCTTAGCAAAGAGCCCCGAACCCCATACTCCCGAAGCACCCCCCACAGAATACTACGGGGGACACGGTCGAATGCCTTCTCCAGATCCACAAAGCACATGTGGACTGGTTGGGCAAACTCCCATGAACCCTCGAGCACCCTATGAAGGGTATAGAGCTGGTCCAGTGTTCCGCGACCAGGACGAAAACCGCATTGTTCCTCCTGGATCCGAGGTTCGACTATTGGTCGAATTCTCCTCTCCAGTACCCTGGAGTAAACCTTCCCTGGGAGGCTGAGAAGTGTGATTCCCCTATAATTGGGGCACACTCTCCGGTCCCCTTTCTTAAAAAGAGGGACCACCACCCCAGTCTGCCACTCCAGAGGCACTGTCCCTGACCGCCACGCGATGTTGCAGAGGCGTGTCAACCAAGACAGCCCCACAACATCCAGAGACTTGAGATACTCAGGGCGGATCTCATCCACCCCCGGTGCCTTGCCACCGAGGAGCTTGCAAACCACCTCAGTGACTTCAGCTTGGGTAATGGACGAGTCCACCTCTGAGTCATCAGCCTCAGTCTCCTCAGTGGAAGACATGACGGTGGGATTGAGGAGATCCTCAAAGTATTCCTTCCACCGCCCGACAATGTCCCCAGTCGAGGTCAACAGCTCCCCACCCGCACTGTAAACAGTGTTGGCAGAGTACTGCTTCCCCCTCCTGAGGCGCCGGACGGTTTGCCAGAATTTCTTCGAGGCCGACCTGTATCCTGTATGTTTAATAATAATTAATGTTAACACAAATCTAACAAGGGCGGCACGGTGGTGTAGTGGTTAGCGCTGTCGCCTCACAGCAAGAAGGTCCGGGTTCGAGCCTCGTGGCCGGCGAGGGCCTTTCTGTGCGGAGTTTGCATGTTCTCCCCGTGTCCGCGTGGGTTTCCTCCGGGTGCTCCGGTTTCCCCCACAGTCCAAAGACATGCAGGTTAGGTTAACTGGTGACTCTAAATTGACCGTAGGTGTGAATGTGAGTGTGAATGGTTGTCTGTGTCTATGTGTCAGCCCTGTGATGACCTGGCGACTTGTCCAGGGTGTACCCCACCTTTCGCCCGTAGTCAGCTGGGATAGGCTCCAGCTTGCCTGCGACCCTGTAGAACAGGATAAAGCGGCTAGAGATAATGAGATGAGATGAGACAAATCTAACATGCTGAACTAACATTAGTACTTGTTACGTGAATACAACTGTCGATTCTTGTTGCTATGGTAATGCTGAGATGGATATATAAATAGAGATCTTCAGCAAATTAATCAGTTTAACATAAGTATAAACAATTCATTAGAAACAGAATCAAATGTTTGAAATATATATATATATATATATATATATATATATATATATATATATATATATATATATATACACACACACAATCATCAGCCCCTTTAATAGGAACTTGTTTTTGATTATAAGATTCCTTAAAGGACTTGTGATTTTTGTAAATTGTGGACGGATGGACGATGGACAGGTGACGTGGGATCGCATAAGCTCATCCAGCCTGGCGTGTGGCCAGATGAGCTAATGACCTACAAATGGATGTATATGTGATTCTTGTAAACTTTGTAGTTATTGTTTTATTGTATTTGTCATGCCACTTTCACACCTGAAAGTCCAACAAGGTCCAAACCAAGGTTTATGTTACATTGTGTACGTTTGTTCCAGTTAGTTTTGGTTTCACATTGCAGTTTTGCAAGCATACTAAAGAACTCTACACGATATTTTTACGTCTTTTCGTTATCACCCCCATGGGATGCATCTCCCTGTGCTTTAAGTTGACTGGTTTGTAGATGGGCGTGCATCTGACGTTGACGTGTTGTCAATTCAGTGGGTAGCCTTTTCAGTTTCAATGGAGAAAAATTAATGAATGTCCAGGGAGAAGCCATGGCCGAAAGGTTAACAAAGCTACTTTGGGACCAAAAGGTCGCAGGTTTGATTCCCTGGACCAGCAGGAATGGCTGAAGTGCCCTTGAGCAAGGCACCAAATCCCCTACTGCTCCCCAGGCTGCTCTGGGTATGTTGTACATTGCTCTGGATAAGAGTGTCTGCTAAATGCCTATAGTATAATTTCATTGCCAATATGCTATTATTATGGGAGTTACAATTAATTATTGTACATACAGGACACTATATCATCACGTGATGATAGCCTGCCTCAACTTTCTGTAATTGGTCTGAAAGCCTGAACCAACCAAAAAAATATTTTCACACTCCAAACCATTCTTCAGTTTCATACGGACTGTGAGCACATCTTTTGGTTAGACCAAATTTTGGTCCTTTGGTACGGAACGTGGTCCGAGGCACCGTTCACGCCTGATATTTTGGTCTAGACCCAACAAGGAAGGTATGAAAGCACCGTAAACTGTTGCTGGAACTTTGTTTTGCCACAAAGTAAAATAAGAGCCAGCATCTTTTCTCTACTCCAGTGCTTCTTCAACCGCTCGGACGCCGTGTTGTGAACGGAGCGTGATCATGCGACCATGTGACGCAAACATCCAGGTTTGTAGGAAATATACTAACCCTCCTCCTGAGGTCACTTTATTTCCATCTGGATGTGAGAGTCTTACCATTGAGATGATGTGATGTCTAAAAAATCCAGATAAATATTTACAAGAGAAGTTTTTTTTTTTGGCAACAATTCAAATCAGCATTGTTGATACTGTTGACATAAAGAGACGACAAAGGTTACAGATAACCAGTTATTTATTCAAAAGAAAGCCTGTGACCATAAGACTCACCACAAGATTCATGTACTGAAGACTACAAGAATAACAATATCACACAAGGATCTGCTCAGTAAAAGCATGCAGCATCGATGAATCTCATCACACTCTTCACATCTACTGTACGTAATAAGATCACGACATGGTCGGCCTAAACTCATAAAGGGCATTAAGAGCTTTCTTCAGTTCAGCACATTCTCTCTGCAGATCTGATTAGTCCTTTACAGTGTGATAGTGAAGAATGCTATAAGCACAGTAAGTCCTGAGGTGAAAGGCACTCATGAAATGAAAAGCCTGAGGTGATAAATCGTGCTCCAAAGAGAACGCTTACACACTCACACTGAAGATGAAGAAGGAAAAAAAAGACAGCAGTCTTGAAAAGCATTGTAAAAATAACCTCTCTGAAATGAAACCTAAGCCCTTGGAGCGGCTTTATAAGCGAGTGTGTAATGTCTGTTTGCAGTCAGCAATGAGGAGTCGCTTCCAAATTCAATTTCCTGTCTTCGGTTTATTAATCGAGTCTGTTGAGGAGCCCACGGCACTACGCGTGTTCAGTTTAATCAATAACCTAAATGTTTCATACACTTCCTGAGTGCCTACTTAATGTGTCGCCGTTCTGGGCATCCATTAAAAATTGCCATGCGTATGTGTGTGGGTTCCGAGGAGAACTCGACCCATTGGCTTTTAGACACATAACGCTGCACTGTACCATACTGTGCCATCTGACACGTGTGAATAAGCCTTGGATGCAAGTCAAAGAGCTAAACTATTATTTAGTCAGATGTACATGTTCTCCATCGCATGCTGTTTTACATCCTTAGTCCTGAAGATAAAACTTCACCACACAATCATATTGAGCGTTTATTCAAACCACAAATGACATCTCGTCTTCTGTATGTTTTTATTCGGCCTTGTTCCTTTGTTCTTTGTTGTTCAACACGGGTTTTGCGAGCAGTAGTATTAGCATTGTTAAGGAGGACATTGTGAGGACATTGTAGCCAGTAGTGATATTTTGAGGACTAAATACTGTATGCGATAAAGATGCCAGGACCAAAGACACAATATAACAATGTCATTTCTGACTAAAGACATGCTGTGGGAGCTAAAGATTGTGGCAACTGAAGGCCCAGGGACTAAAGACAATGAGTGGGCTGAATACATTATAGATACTGTAGAGACAAGGAGTAAACATTCTTGGAAAATAGTGACAAAAAATGAAGGGGACTGACTTCCTAGTGACCGAAATGATTGCATCCATTAAAGATGTTTTGGGGACTAAAGACATTATGGGAAATGAAGACACTGAGGAGACTAAATAGCTAGCAGGCAATAAAGACACTATCAGGACTGAAGACTTTGTGAGGACTAATGATGTTGTGCATAATAAAGTCATTGATTTAAACTTAACCACTGAACTGTATGAGAAACTGTACTTATTTAATTATCTATTAATTAAATTTTATGAAATAGTAGATACCTCATTTTACTTTCACCCATATTGAAAATCAGTGTATGTTTCTGTGTGTGTGTGTGTGTGTGTGTGTGTGTGTGTGTGTGTGTGTGTGTCAGAAAGAGGAAATGAAAAAGGTCCTCACAAGTCATTGTCATGTTTAGTCACCACAAGTACAGCACACAAGATTGTGTGTGTGTGTATGTGTGTGCGTGTGTCAGAAAGAGAAAATGAAAAAGGTCCCCACAAGTACAGCATACAAGATTGTGTGTGTGTGTGTGTGTGTGTGTGTGTGTGTGTGTGTGTGTGTGTGTGTGTCAGAAAGAGAAAATGAAAAAGGTCCTCACACGTCACTGTCATGTTCGGTCCCCACAAATACAGCACACAAGATTGTGTGTGTGTGTCTAAAAGAGAAAATGAAAAAGGTCCTCACAAGTCACTGTCATGTTCGGTCCTTACAAGTACAGCACACAAGATTGTGTGTGTGTGTGTGTGTGTGTGTGTGTGTGTGTGTCAGAAAGAGAAAATGAAAAAGGTCCCCACAAGTACAGCACACAAGATTGTGTGTGTGTGTGTGTGTGTGTGTGTGTGTGTGTGTGTGTGTGTGTGTGTCAGAAAGAGAAAATGAAAAAGGTCCTCACAAGTCATTGTCATGTTCGGTCCCTACAAGTACAGCACTCAAGATTGTGTGTGTGTGTGTGTGTGTGTGTGTGTGTCAGGAAGAGAAAATGAAAAAGGTCCTCACAAGTCACTGTCATGTTCAGTCCCCACAAATACAGCACACACAATTGTGTGTGTGTGTGTGTGTGTGTGTGTGTGTGTGTGTGTCAGAAAGAGAAAATGAAAAAGGTCCTCACACGTCACTGTCATGTTCGGTCCCCACAAGTACAGCACACAAGATTGTGTGTGTGTGTGTCAGAAAGAGAAAATGAAAAAGGTCCTCACAAGTCACTGTCATGTTCGGTCCCCACAATTGCAGCATACAAGAGTGAAGGCAAAAGGTCCCTGCAAGTCTCTGTCACATTCAGACTGTACAAATATAGGTGTGTACGTGGGCAGGCGCATGTGCATGCGTGCCTCTGTGTGTGTGTGTGTGTGTGTGTGTGTGTGTGTGTGTGTGTGTTTGTAGCTTAATTTGATTGTTGTGAAATCATCGTTTGAAACGTCAGTAAAATCAGGGTAATGGGCACAGAATGATGCTTTGTAATTGTTCGGGGCCAAGTTTGTTGTTGTTCCGGAAGGAAACTGGGGCAGCAGAGTGTATGTTCAGCAGCGCTGAAATGTGTGTGTGTGTGTGTGTGTGTGTTCAGTTACAGCTTGTTAATTGGTGTGTATGGAGTACATGACAAAGCAGTGATGAGCCTCAGGCTGCACTGACTAACATACTCACACTCACACACACACAGATACTGATGCAAAAAGCGATACTGAGAGAGAAACAGTGGAGAACGCTTGAGAAACAAATGAAAGAGGGAAAAATAAGAGAGGGATGAATTGGGAGGAAATAAGCCATTGAGTGAAAGAGAAACAAGAAAGAAGAATAAAATAAGATGGAGGAATAGATTTGAAGACAGAAGAGGTGAAAAAGATGAAACGGACAACAGTGGTGGGAAAGAAAGAAAGAAAGAAAGAAAGAAAGAAAGAAAGAAAGAAAGAAAGAAAGAAAGAAAGAAAGAAAGTTGAAGGGATTGAAGGATAGAAACGACAAAAAGAAAGGGTGAAATGAGAGAGAGAGAGAGAAAGAGAGAGAATTAAGGAGAAATTGAACACAAATAGGGAGCGGGAAAGAAAGATGGACTGAGGAAGCAGAGGGGAAAGGGGGAGACAAACAGATGATAACATCAGAGAAGAGACAAATGTGAAAGAGAAAGAAGAAAGAGAGAGATGAAGGGAGCTCGAGGGAGCGTAGGCTGGTGTAGAAGAAGAGAATGGGGTGATAGAGTGAGCGTTTGAGACAGGAAACGAAGAGCGAGTGAGAGAGAGAGAGAGAGAGAGAGAGAGAGAGAGGGACTGAGAGAGACGAGTGTGTGCTCTGACCTGCTGAACTGAGTGAACAGAGTCATTCACACTGAGTGCAGCTTCATCTTCTGCCTTGTGTGTGTGTGTTACAGTATTATATCAAGCACTGTGTCATACACAAAAGCATGTAGTGTGTATTGAGACCATGAAATGAGCAATGAAGGTCACGCATACCACACAAACATTCAGGCTATCCAATTTTTAGCTCCTTTTAATAATATTTCTGCTTGAATACCACAACAGTGATGAATTCTTGATTCTGATTGCTTAGAAGGCGTTGATTAATTTTCTATAACAGACAATATTTTGGCGGCACATCAAATCTCAGGTTTATACAGTATTAATGCGCTTGTTCTAACATGACATCAAATCTATCCAGGAGTATACACTTACACAAGGCCTTGAATGCAGGATGTTCAGGATAATCATGTACATCCATCCATCCATCCATCCATTATCTGTAACCGCTTATCCTGTGCAGGGTTGCGGGCGAGCTGGAGCCTATCCCAGCTGACTATGGGCGAGAGGTGGGGTACACCCCGGACAAATCGCCAGGTCATCGCAGGGCATAATCATGCACAGTAAGATAATATGTGTAACTACCAATATGGTTTTCGATATGGTCTTTTTTCTTTTCTATTCAGATCGGTAGTGGAACCCATCCTCCTATATGGTGCTGAGACATGGACCATGATCCTCAAACAACAGTAGAGACTAGATGGCATTTATACCAGCCTCCTACATTGGGTTCAAAACATCCATTGGTCTCTACCAATACCACCTTGGAGGAGATATATGGGAGCTTGCCACTAGTCACAATGAGACCCAAATCAAGAAGAATCCTCTTTGTGGGACACTGTTTTAGAGCCGAGGGAGAGGCAATATCTCGCCTTCTCCTCTGGAGCCCGGAGCACCGCCCACCCGGTGAGGTCAAGAAAGTTAACCTACCCCTACCTAATATCAAGGGACACTGGAATTGGGGTACAGGACCAGAAATTTGCAATGGTTAACAGGAATATGTGGAAGAACGTTAGGCGGTTTATCTCGGCCAAGGCTGAAGGATGATAATTCGATATGGTGAGGAGATATTTATTTAGTCTCAACTGTCACTGCTTTGTATCAGTCAGATGTGTAGTGGTGCTTGAAAGTTTGTGAATCCTTGAGAGTTTTCTAGAAATTTCTGCATAAATATGATGTCAGATTTTCGCACAAGTCCTAAAGGTAGATAAAAAGAACCAAATTAAATAAATGAGACAAAATATTACACTTTATCATTTATTTATTGAGAAATATGATCTAATATTACATTACAGATCTGTGAGTGGTAGGCATGTTACAATATATCGTGCAACAATAAATCATGATACACATTTATGGCAATTCAAATTGATGAAATGAAAAATAAAATCAACACTGATTCTTATCAGGCATTTTTTTTTTCCTAGCTGTAATTACAATGTAAACTAGATAGAGACTGGGACTAAAGTCACAGTAATTTGCACTAACTGTTACAACCCGGGACGTCTAGTCACCGTACCTTATAGATCCGGAATGGTAAGTGATTGAGAATGATAGTGAGGAAAAATTGTGCCCTGCCACCCTGAACAAAAAAAAAACAAAACAAAAGCAAAAAAAAAAAAAAAAAAACACTGATTGAAAAAAATCACGGAAATTGACAGAGTTATAAATGATTGAAAAAAATCCAGTTTTTCATGGATCATTCCGGATCATCGATCCGGATCACCACCAAAAGTCATAGCAATGTAGTTCAGCCCAGAGGTATTCTTCATATGAAATTTGGTGATGATTGGTTGAAAACTGAGGGAGAAATAGCATCTTAAAAAAAATGTTAGGAGAATAATAATAATAAGAGGAAAGTAGAAAGATCCTGAGTGAGAGCAACAATTTGTGCCAGTCCTGCTAGCACAAATTAAATAGCAGGAATGCACATGACTTCACCTCAGGAGGAAGTAACACAGCTCTAATATTGGAAAAACACACAAAAAACAGATGTAAAAAGGGGAAAAAATGTTGTGCGATTGATGAAACAAATAGATTTAACAAGAAATCAGAGGTCTCTTTTTACAGACTGCTGAAAGATAAAGAAAAGAGAAGCTAATGAAGGTAAAATGAAGGTTAGATATTTATAAAAGTTTATTTTAAAAGGCCTGTTTGGTTATTAGCTTTTTTTTATTTGTAATAAAAGGACTATTTTTGGTTAATAGGCTGTTATATTTTTCTCTGTACTTTACAAATATGGGTAAATAATTGCTGTTGGCTGTTAAGAAAATTATATAAAAGTGATTTTCTTTTTTTAATTTAACAAAAGGACGTTCTTTCTTTAAGTTGATAAAGAGTAGGAAAAGAATGTTGCTTTTTCCTTTGGCAACAACATTTTCTTTATTTAATTGTATTTTATTTTTTGCAAAAATATCATGGGAAAATGGAACCATGAACCCAATATCGTTAATCGAATCGTGAATCGAATCGTGAATCGGATGGATCGTTACATGCCAAGTGAGTGACAAAAGTATGTTTACCTTTGATTTCAGCAGAGGTGGAAAAACTGGATTGACAAAGTAAAAGTCCTGCTTAGGTTTTCCTTCTGCCTGTGCTCTCAACACAGGTTATTTCACCAATTAGCTCATCAACCTGGCTTAGGGGATGTGGTAATTAGGATCAGCTGGTTCATTGAATTGGCTGGAGGAAAAATGTGGCAGGGTTTTTACTTTCTGCATCCGGGTTTTTCCACCTCTGGATTTCAGTATCTGCTGTGACCCCCTTGTGTAGTAATAACTGCAACTAAACATTTCTAGTAACAGATAATCAGTTTTTCATCTTATGAACCTACACATAGTGGTGTAGTGTGTAGCGCTGTCGCCTCACAGCAAGAAGGTTCCGGGTTCGAACCCCATGGGCTTTCTGTGTGGAGTTTGCATGTGCTCTGGTTTCCCCTACAGTTCAAAGACATGGAGATTAGGTAAAATTCCCAGCCACTGGAGTTGTACAAGCCAGTGCATACTTAGTGCCGGTTCAAACCCTGATAAATTGGGGAGGGTTGCGTCAGGAAGGGCATCCAGGGTAAAAAAAAAAACCCTCTATGCCAAAGCAAAGGGGTTGAAAATCAATTGGGGCTTAGCGCTGTATTCTTCCCTGGTCACAAACTATGTGATCTATGTGACAAATCAATTTATTTTTATTAAATTAAGAAAACAGAAATGCTGGTAAATCTCAGAGATCGGAGGATGGAGGTAAGTGCCGCTCAATGCACCTTAAGGGCCTGGTTAGTACTGGGATGGGTGACTGCCTGGGAAGACCAGGTCTTGGCATGGGAGGAACTTTGATATGTATATGTGTTCACGTCTTAGGGCAGACGTCATCGACTGGACGTGGACAGAGCAAAGTATTTTGGTGGACCAAAGTGAAAAAATACCGTAGATGATTCTTATAACGTATGGAAAAAAATGTAGTTCAGTGTCTCAGATTTTCTAAATATGAACAAGCAAAAATGTACTGATTGAATTGATACTGTATTAACTACAATCTCGAAGATTTATAAACAACCACCTGAATGCATAAGCTCACTCTCACTTTAAGTCCATCATGACATTTTGTTTTCTACTGGCTTACGACAGCAAACTCACAGGTCAGAGTTCACCTAGACAGTCAGCATGAAGCAAAGACAACAACTCCCAAAAGTCTCATCTCATTATCTCTAGCCGCTTTATCCTGTTCTACAGGGTAGCAGGCAAGCTGGAGCCTATCCCAGCTGACTACGGGCGAAAGGCGGGGTACACCCTGGACAAGTCGCCAGGTCATCACAGGGCTGACACATAGACACAGACAACCATTCACACTCACATTCACACCTACGGTAAATTTAGAGTCACCAGTTAACCTAACCTGCATGTCTTTGGACTGTGGGGGAAACCGGAGCACCCGGAGGAAACCCACGCGGACACGGGGAGAACATGCAAACTCCGCACAGAAAGGCCCTCGCCGGCCACGGGGCTCGAACCCGGAGCTTCTTGCTGTGAGGCTACACCACCGTGCTGCTCCACTCCCAAAAGTAAACATGTCTATCTCCATCAGTGAATTAGCCTCATTTTCAGGTGTCTCCTGTATCACCGTAGCAAAGGGTCCAAAATTCCACCTATAGATTACAGTTTAGAGCTAAACTATAAACAGATGTTGGTAGATTTGGAATCCACCTTGCATACAGTATAACATAATCTCCCCGTAAACCATGTCTAGTGCGTTATAAGACGATTTGAGAGTCAAGCACAGAAAAAGAACGTCTCCAGCAAGTGCCTGTCGAAAACTGATAACTATTATCAGTGTGCCGTAAATGGCATGCATTCATTCGGAGTTGTTTTCCTATAACAAGCGACACAAGGGTCATTTAGCCAAGCAGCCGAAGAATCACATTTCAGTAGGCTTGCATTAAGGAGCTAAAAGAAGATCTCGTGTCAGCTTAAATATTTAAACATGGATTTTAATCTTCTACAAAGCTGAACAGTATCTGAACAGTGACAGCTGTGATGTCTATGAACACTTTCCCCAAATAATGCCCATGGTTATCATGGATACATCAAACATCAGATCATCACTACCGCCACTGAATTCCATTATGAGTACGCAGCCTATGGGGGGGATATTTTTGGATAGCGTTTGCGTCCTCGAGATCATGTCGACATTATCGGCAGCTAATCTAAAAAGTCTGAACTCAGAAGCACCGCATGTGAATTCAGAGACTTGTTTCTTGCTCCAACCAAGGCACAATGTATTACTAATATACCCCAAAATACAAGAATTATGTAAAGCAATTCTTCTCATTTAAAAAAGACTAGCATTTTTTCTTGACCATTATGCTAATTTACATCAGGTCCATTCGAATCTGGGTTAAATCTCATCAAAGGGGGATGTCGAACAAGACAGTGAGGCATCAAGGACCATCAAGAAGCTGATCAAACTCTCATTTCCTTTCTTGTAAGATACCTTCAAACTGCCCCCAGAAGGTTCTTTTTTGAAGGTATCATCAATGCATCCCTGATGCTGCCTATTACCCACAAATCTCCCCCAAGCAATGGGAAGAAAAAAAAAAGATGGTGGACCAAATTTCAGAGAAAAGTGAATTCGTGTACAAATGTACATTTTTGGCCTTTTTTAATCTCTTTGCTTAGATTTTTGAAAAGTTATGAAGAAATACATGTTGTATCAACACTATCATATAACCCAGTGACAATAACCAACTAAATTTGTTTGACATGGTGGACCAAATTTCAGAGAAAAGTGAATTCGTGTACAAATGTACATTTTTGGCCTTTTTTAATCTCTTTGCTTAGATTTTTGAAAAGTTATGAAGAAATACATGTTGTATCAACACTATCATATAACCCAGTGACAATAACCAACTAAATTTGTTTGACATGCATCTCTTCGCCAACTAGCTAACATTTGCTATTGTTAGATGCGTCTTGACGTCACATGTTACCATAAATCCTATCCTAAAGGGTCGTTCAAAATGATCATTCATAGAAGATGCCTCCAGTCGAAAGTCCTGCCTTATGAGACACCTGTCTATTATGGCAACGATGTAAGAAAGCAGTGACCTTCTGCTTCATACGGACCCATTGTCCTTATTGACGTTAAGTGTGACACTAATGGCCCTTTTCCACTACCCTTTTTCAGCTCACTTCAGCTCGCTTCAGCTCACTTCAGCCCGACACGGCTCGCGTTTCGACTATCTCAAAACAGCACGACTCAGCTCGCTTCAGCCCTGCTTAGCACCCAAAACTCGCACGGTTTTGGAGTGGGGCTGAAGCGAGCCAAACCGAGCTGAGTGAGGCTAGGGGCGTGAGGAGACACTCCCCTGTGCACTGATTGGTGAGGAGGAGTGTCCTCACACGCCCACACACGCCCCGCGAGCACGCTGGGATCTGTAAACACCGTAAACCCGGAAGAAGAATTACGAATTACGAGAATTTCTGGAGCCTTATGTGCCTCGCCTCATCTATACGCTCTTGCCAGTATCTGTTGGCGTTGTCGGTGACAACAAGCCACAGCACCAAGACCAGCAACACTAACGACTCCATGTCCTCCATGTTTATAGTTTACTATCCGGGTCGTGAGACTACCACTTAAAAGATCACTGATGTCACTGTTTGCGCTGCTTAACGACATCACGTGACGTCCACCCACTTTCGCTAACTCCACCCAATGTGTCCACCCACTTCCAGCCAGCACGGTTCAGCGCGGTTGTAGTCGAAATGCAACTCCAATAGCCACGCTCAGCTCGACTCAGCCCAACTCAGCACGGCACGGCTCAGCCCAACTCAGACGCGTTTGTAGTGGAAAAGCGGCATTAGCTGCTAGCTTGCTAGGAAGCGGACAGCTCCTTCTCCGTGCTGTAAAATGAAGCTTTCTAAGCTATTAAAAAAAAAAATCTGATGTGTTTTCTTAAGCACATGCAGAGTGTTATTTCATTATTTTAAACATTCTAAGTGTGTGCTGTCTCATGTTACTTGATGATAAACTGTTTGCTCAGTCAGCCATCCTGTTTTCCTAGCTAGCCATGTCAGCATTCTAGATTTGACTAGCATGTTGCTGTTGAACAGTGTTGTTGACCATGAGCGGTTCACACATGTTAAAAGTCAAAAGTAGAAGGGTGCTCGGTAGAGTGCATACCTCCGCCAAGCCACATATTCGGACTTGCATCACAATCTAATCAATTGTCCCTTGGCCCATGGCTCACGTTTCCTCCAAATTTCATCAAAATCTGTTCACTACTTTTTGAGTTACGTTGGGAACAGACAAAAAAATCCCCTATCTGCATACATATCTGGTTCCTGGATCCACATACATATCTGGATAATGGATCCACATACATAACCGGATTTGCATCAAAATCAAATCAGTTTTTCCTTGGCCCATAGCTCACTTTTCCACCAAATTGCACCAAAATCCGTTTGCTACTTTTTGAGTTATGTTGGGAACAGACAAAAAAAATCCCCAATACGCATACATCTCTGGTTCCTGGATCTACATACATAACTGGATTTGCATCAAAATATCTCATCTCATCTCATCATCTCTAGCCTTCTACAGGGTCGCAGGCGAGCTGGAGCCTATCCCAGCTGACTACGGGCGAAAGGCGGGGTACACCCTGGACAAGTCGCCAGGTCATCACATAGACACAGACAACCATTCACACTCACATTCACACCTACGGTCAATTTAGAGTCACCAGTTAACCTAACCTGCATGTCTTTGGACTGTGGGGGAAACCGGAGCACCCAGAGGAAACCCACGCGGACACGGGGAGAACATGCAAACTCCACACAGAAAGGCCCTCGCCGGCCACGGGGCTCGAACCCGGACCTTCTTGCTGTGAGGCGACAGCGCTAACCACTACACCACAGTGCCGCCCGGAACAAAATATAATCAATTACTCCTTGGCCCATGGCTCACCTTTCCACCAAATTTCATCCAAATCTGTTCACTACTTTTTGAGTTACGTTGGGAGCAGACAAACAAACGGAGGTGAAAACATAACCTTCTCTTAAGTTAGCAAAGGTAATAAACTAGTCTTCTCGTTTACCATGACTCAAATTGTAAGTATTTACAGCTTTCATGTACATTTTGAACAAAAATCATATAAATCCTACTGTATGAGCAATGAGCAGCTTGTCCAAACACTTATAACCAAAATGGCATTTCTGCTTCTGGCTTGTTCATTATAATGGCAATGACACGATTTGTTTTCACTCTGTGCCTAGAGGAGCTCCTGAAAATAAACCTCAACGATGTTCATCCCTTCTATACGTACACCTCCAAAGCTCCTTTTAGTCAGCTGGATCAACGCAAAACAACTACAAAGGTAAGAAAATACTTTTAAAAACAATTGATGCTGTCTCGCTGTACTGCCGAGTGTAAACAGTGCTACCAGATATGTGAAGTCCAAACAGAAATACTCATGTAGCCCATTCTGTCAGGTATCTTAAACTAAAGTAGGTAAAAAGTGTGAATCGGTGTGTGTCTCTGGGGAAAACTTGCTTCTGGGGAGTGTGCTCTGCTGAAGCGGGAGCTTCGGAGCACACTGTGGGATATTGAGGGCTCTGAAATGCACAACTACGGCTTACACACGTAATTGAAATACGCACATGCAGATATTGCTGTCCACACACACACACACACGCACAGTGGGCCTGATTTATTGTGTAATTAAAAAAAAAAATGATTGCATCTATTTTTTTCTATTAATACACATGATATGGTTTTCAGGCACTAAGTAATAAATAACAGGAGCATCTTTGTGCATATTTCATGCTTAAGGAAATTACAAACAATTTCCAATCCGCTGACCCAGGAATGTGTGCAACATTTGTTCGTGTGTGTGTGTGTGTGTGCTTTTAAGCAGTCAAGCCTTATCACTTACATCTGCGAATGCCATTATCAATCTGCCACACATTCAGACCTTCATTAGCCATGAGCTGCATACTAAGTTGAATACACACGCGCACACACACACACGGCCAAGATACCTGGTGTATGTGTGAGAGAGAGAGAGCGAGAGATAGAGTTGGAGGTGGGGGGCTCTACTGCTCTCTTCCATCTCCTTTGACACACACACACACACACACACTGAACATTGGCTCAAAGCCAATCCATGTCTTATGAAGCAACAGTGCCACCTAAAGGTAACAAAAATCCCTCCTCCCTTCCTTCCCTTCACCCCTACATCCTTTCCTCCCCTCCACCCAAGAAGCTTCCCATCAATCTCCTTCCATAACATGAGATTATTTGTGCTACATAACAAGCATCTCATTCTAATGAGGCTTCAAAGAAACGGGATTAGATATGTTATTTGAGACTTATTAACAGCTAATCCACTTTGGAACGGATACGGTTGTACCTTAATGGCTTAGGTTAGTTTATGTGAATATTCATGAAGCTTACCCGTGACGGGTGTGTGCAACGGGTTGCTTCTTTGTGGCGTGCAATGCAAGGAAGTAGGAGTTCGGTGCTAGTAGTGGGGGGGGAAATTGAAGGTACAAGCGGTAAAGTTACAAAAAAACTACAGGAAATGGAAAAACAGTACTGCAACAGGTTATTCTTGTGATGCTTCTTGGAGAGAAACTGTTTCGTTCAGTACAATACTGAATACTACTGGATACTTTTATGTCCTTTTTTTTTCTTTGGATTACCATATGTTGTAGGTGGTAAAATGACATCGGAGTAGACAGGCTAGAAAAAAATGTTTCTTTTACAAATTCGGAGAGCACTGTAATGTTCGTACTTCAACATCCACAATCCAAGTTTCCTTCAACTCACAGCATCTAACGAATTATCAGTGCCTTGAATAGGACATATATCATTAAAAAAAAGGAAGTAAAAGAAAAACAAAACAAAAACACAAACACATGAGGGGGAAAAATGCAGAATTACACTTTCCGAATCTAATCAAACACACGTTGCTTTTTGGTACAAAGTAGATGAGTACACCCATTGGTGATACTTTTGGATTTTTTAAATCCTATTTGTATGCATGCATATCAGGTGAGTTATAGCAACTGGGCTAGGACTGGCACTTCAGTACTTCAGTACTAAACAGGGCGGCTACATGGACTACTTATAGACCAGTAAAAGTGTTCTTTTACCTGTCTGTTGTGTAAGGTCCCTCCTTTTGTCTTGAAGCCTCCTTGGGAGCTGCACTCCGAGGCACTGAAGTGATCCGAGCTAGTGGACGAGCGTTTGGAAAGAGTGTCACATCCCCCGACGAATGTGTTGTCGAGGGGCAGCTCCTGAACGACGTGATGCTTTTTCGCCGAAACTGGAGTGTCGGCCTTGACGTGGAAAGCTGACTGGGGCGAGGCCGACTTGTAGTGCCTGGCTAAATCGGGGCTATTGGGCTTGAAGGTGGTGGTTGGTGTTGTGTTCCAGTCAAACCGTCCAATCCCCGGCTCCTCGAGCTCAGCTGGGATGCTGATGGTGCCGTTGATGGGTTCGTGCGCTGGGTCATCGGGTTTGTTCTCCTCGATGCTTACGAAGTTAAGCAGGGAGCTTTTGGGTGACTTCCTTTTCTTGCGCTTTTTCTTCTTGTTCTGCTTGTTCTCCTGGTTGGGTGACATCCACTCAGCACCTTGTTTCTTCCTTTGAGCTGCTTTAAACTGCGAAACGTTTCGGCAGCGGACCAGAACAGTAATGAATATCACCACGATTACCACCATAGCACCTGTGACGATGGCAATGATGGTTTTAAGATTGTCGACATTCTGATACGTTTCGCTACTGTCGCCGATGTTCCGATCCAGAGGTGTCTCCATCGTGCGCCGGATGAGCTCGTAGATAAAAGATGAATTTCCTACTGTGTCGTTGATGTACAGGAAAACAAGAACTAGTGTGTGCAGAGACTTTGGATAGCCAAGGTCGCTAATGTTGACCACCAGACGATGGAGACCGATATCCGCAACAGTGGGTTTCTCTTCTAAAGTAATGTTTCCTGTAACAGGATCAATCCTGAAAAGTCCTCTGCCATTACCACTAATGATGGTGTATTTTAATTCAGCATTCATTCCTGTATCTCCATCCACAGCAAAAACTTCTGCAACAACAGATCCCGGAATGGCAGAAAGTGGTACCAGCTTGAAGGAAGTGTTTGATGGAGGGTAGATGACAATGGGTGGGTTGTCATTGACATCAATGACGTTGATGGTCACTTTGGCGACTGATGAACATGGAGGACGACCACCATCCACAGCCCTTACGTCAAAGGTATAAGAACTTTGCTGCTCTCTGTCAAAGGAAACATTCGATTTTATAACTCCGGAGAAGGGATCGAGGATAAAGTTTTCATTATCATTGAGTATGGAGAGAGACACCTCGGCATTTTCACCTGCATCTGCATCTGTGACTGTAATCACTCCGACCGTACTATACTTAGGCAGGTTCTCAGACACAAAGAACTGAAAGTGGTTGTGTGTGAACTTGGGGCTGTTGTCATTTTCGTCTAAAATGGTAACTATCACAGCCGCCTGGCTCTGCAACGCCCGGGTGCCGTTATCTCTTGCCGTGACGGTGAAGAGAAACCTATCTTGATCTTCTCTGTCAAACACCCTTGAGGCTGTCAACACCCCAGTTTTACGGTCCAGATCGAAGAAGGAGGCATTGGGTCCGAGCTGGTAGACAATTTCCGCATTTCTCCCACTGTCTTCATCTGTAGCACTAATAGTTGTGAGAAAAAGGTCACGCTGGTTATTTTCCATGACTGACAGTTCAATCACAGGCTGGCTAAAAATGGGCGGATTATCATTCTCATCCTCGAGCTTCACTTTAACCAACGCAGTCTGGTTCAAACTAGGCTTTCCGGAGTCAGAAGCCACAATTTTGAAGATGTACTCCTTAGTCCCTTCGTAATCCAACAGAGCTGAGGTTTCCAACAAGTATTGGTTGTCATAGACTGCTTTGAGGTGGAATGGCACATCCTTTTCAATAAAGCAGATCACCTTGCCATTGACATCAGTGTCCTTATCAGAGACGGTGATAAGAGCTATTTTAGTGTTAATGGGGTCTTTTTCAGACAACATTACGGTACCATTAGTCGGACTGATAATGTATCTCAGGTCTATATTTGGAGCATTATCATTCACATCAGTCACATTGATCGTTACAGTTGCTCTTGCTGGACTGGAGCTTCCATCACTGGCTAAAACTGACAGCTTATGAATTGCAGTCTCTTCCCTATCGAGCGGCCTCTGTACCGTTATTAGTCCAGTCGTAGCATTTAGTGCAAAGAGTCTCCGTGTAGATGGCGAGACTTGTGTACCAAACATGTATTTGATTTCTGCGTTGGACCCAACATCTGCATCCGAAGCCTGCAGCTGTACAACAGAAGTCCCGACTGGAGAACTTTCAGGAATATAAACTTCGATCTGACTTTCTTTGAAAACTGGACGATTGTCATTGACATCAGTGACTGTCACCTGAAGAATGGCAGTGCTGGACTTCTGTGGATTCCCACCATCTTCCACTTTGATTTTCATGACATAGGTGTCTTTTTGCTCTCGGTCCAGATTCTGTTGGACAATCAACTGTGGCCATTTTTCTCCTTCCTGCGTCTCGACGATATCCAAGCCAAAAGTGCTCTGTCCGTTCACAAGTTCATACTTGTGGACGCTGTTGGGTCCCGTGTCAGGATCAGTAGCGGAGGGAATGGCAAAGCGGCTGTTGATGAGAGTGTTTTCAGGAATGGAAATGTTAATCACAGGGGAAGGAAACATCGGAGCATTGTCATTGGTGTCCTTCACGATGATCTTGATTTTGATTAATCTGAAGTAGTCATTTGGCAGGATGACCACTTCGATTTCAAACGAGCACTCGGTCTCCTCGAACGACGGACCAGGACAGAGTTTTTCACGGTCAATACGGTTCGAGGTGGTAAAAATCTCTCCTGTGTTGCTCATTACTCTCAGTAATGGGTTGTCCCCGGCTTTCGAGACCAGACGGTAAACCAGATTGTTGCTGGCAGCATTCATATGGGAGATGTTCAAATCCTTTGGTATATTTCCAATAAGTACATTCTCTTGCAGCTCCTCACGGATTGAGTAAATTAGCTCTTGGGCGATGGCTGGATCCAGCCACAGACAAGCAACAAAGGTTGCCAATAGGTAAAAATCCTTTAGATCCATGACAGCACTTCAAATGTCTTTCCTCGGCTTTATTTCAAACAGTTATCCTCATTGCAATGTAGCCACAGCCATGCGTTCAGAGAAAGATAAAGAGCAGTCGAGCATGATCCTAAAAATAAACATTACAATACAGGTTTAATCAATCAAATCAACTCTGGTATAAGAAGCTATGTCAGTTGAAACTGTTGTACTTGTTTATACAGTATGTCATGCATATACGCTGTACTGTATAGTGTATGCATTTGAGTAAATAATTGAACAGTTCAGTGATAAGACTTTCTAAGAAAGGAAGGCGAAAAGAAGCACAGAAAATGACTCTCTCTCTCTCTCTCTGGGAACTAATCAACAAATTGCATGAATATCTCTACCATTAAAGCAACACTGAATGTTAGATTTGGGTTCCAGGCTATGACACTGAGTATGACAAGTCATCTTGGTTTGGTCTTTCAAGGACCTTTCGGAGCAAACCTGCAGCAGACATGCGAAGGCTAAATCTTGTCGTCCAATCATGCATTACCAAAACAAACAAATAAACAAAAACAAAACATCAATGCATTGAAGAAGAAGAAGAAACAAATCATGCATGGAGCTTAAAGTCAGATGCTTAGAGAATTAAAGCATTGATGAAAGCATTGCCTTACCCTGGTGTGTGTGTGTGTGTGTGTGTGTTAATGACTCTTAAGGTCGTGCATAGTGAGTGAGTGAGTGAGTGAATGAATGAGTGAAAAAATCCTCTTGATGCGCGTGAGCTTCGATATTAAAGCCTTCCGGTGCTAATTATGAGCAGCAGGTCCACAAAACAAACAAAAAATTAAGAAGAAGGGGGGGCAAAAATCCATGCATTATCAGACTGAAGCAGGAAATACGTTCATATTGAGAAGCACCTGTTTTGCTCAGACGCGCAGAGACATCCCATAATTTATCCCAGCATGAGAGAGTCAAGTTCAACGATGCATGAATGCATGAGCTCCCAGATTTCTGATTGGCTTTATTATTATTGTTGTTATTTTTAAGTGGAAAAAAAAAACAATAATAAAGAAATATATCTAATCCAGCAGTGCCATCCCCGGCAGCGCGTGCATGCATGCGTACGTGCGTGCGTACGTTCGTTCGTTCGTTCGTGCGCTTCAGTGAGTGCAATGAGCCAGACGCGGTCCTCTCTCTCTCTCTCCCTCTCTCTCTCTCTCCTGCACAGGACTGGCATTTGTGCCGCTGAACTTCGAGTTATGCTCTATCGAAGGTGTGGTTTAACAGCCAAGCCACGCCCTTATGGCATCCTATTGGCGCACGGACGCACGCACAATCCCATCTGATCGCTGATTGGCTGGAATCGGTGTCACTCAGGATGCAGGAGGCTGAGATGCTGCAAGGCAAAGGATGCAGCACTGAAACTCCGAGCGTGCGCTTCATTCATTATACATTCATTAGACCTGTCTGAGCCTTTTGCACTAAATAAACATGTTGAAGAAAATTGTTTGGAGTTGTGCAAATAATATGCATATATTATAAGAGGGAGGGGTGGGGGAATAAAACATAGACTTCTTTTGTTCATCGGGTGCATGAATAAAACATATTAAACTCATATCTTCCAGGATTAAACGCGCACAGTGGCAGTGAAATGAAATGCAGATGTGTGTGTGTGTGTGTGTGTGTGTATCTTGTGCTTGTTGCTGGACTGTATGGATGTGTGGAGGATTCACCGGTCAACAGCGTCCCCTACAGGAGGACGTGTCCTGTCTCCTTCTGGATCAAACACGTGCCAAGGGTTATTCTAAGGCGTTTGCTTCATCTTCACTTCACTCAGTGTGTAATTATGAGCAGAATCAGCTGAGATACACATTTAAATGTGCAGACCAAGGTGCTAGAGATGGGCTATTAGTGGAAACTATTTTCTCCAGCATGAGGCGTATGATGGAGCGAGAAATGTTTCACTGCAATCTTAATTGGTGTGTATTTTATTTCAAAGTCAATAAATGAATTTATTTATTTGGTATTTTTCGCAGTCCGGTTTCCATCAAATCGTGCGCTCTGATTGGCTCGCGAGCAGTCCGGAATCCTACCCTGGTTTCGGACCTTTGGCGACTCGTTCGTTCACAGCAACAACAAAGATAGCAGCAATTTTTGTCAAGATTTATTTTCGCATTTTTCAAGATGATAGCATTAATTTTACAGCATGGATAGCGATATCGACAGTGCTCACAGAGAACGCGAGTTTTACTACCCTGATGAAGACAAAATAAAAGAAAGCATTTCGGATAAAGCCGAAAGCAAGCTTGTAGCAGGTTTGTTTTATTTCGGGCGCTCTCATTTTCTGTTAGAATTTGGTAAAGAAAAAAAAAATATTATTTACCAGGTTAAGGTCGGTCCGTATCGTGAAATACCGTGACTGAGGTCTTGAAAATACTGACCAAGGCATCTGGGCTGAGGTCAGCATTTTCAAGGCCGAGGTCACGGTATTTCACGATAAGGACCGACCTTAAGCTGGTAAATTATAAATTACTGTTTTGGGGAGTTTTGAGTTCAAATTGAAATTGTATCTCCTGGCTCGAGTGTGTAGGATGGGAATGTTCTTGAGGAAATGTGCTTTGTTGCTTTGCTTGTTTAGTATTATTTTTATTATGATCAGGATTCTCCAGAAAATCTGAAGTAGCTGGTTATATAAAAAAAAAAAAAGTAGTAGGTGGCTCTGAAATTTGTGGCAGCGAAGCCAAAGGTGCGCTAATGCTAGGGAGGGTCTGGGGGCATGCCCCCCAGAAAATTTTTAACTTGAATGTCTTCTGGTGGCTGCAGCATGGTGGTATAGTGTTTAGCACTGTCACTTCACAGCAAGAAGGTTCTGGGTTCGAGCCCAGCGGCCGACGAGGGCCTTTCTGTGTGGAGTTTGCATGTTCTCCTTGTGTCTGCGTGGGTTTCCTCCAGGTGCTCCGGTTTCCCCCACAGTCCAAAGACATGCAAGCTAGCCTAATTGGTGGCTTTAAATTGACCGTAGGTGTGAATGTGAGTGTGAATGGTTGTTTGTCTCAATCAGTGCGTTTACATGCACATAGAGAGAATCGAATTTCTGCCGTTGCTTGACTGAAATCGAAGTTCAAAATGCCATGTATACACCTTAATTCGGCTGAAATTGAACCAAACTTGATTTCTCGGAATCGAGCTACACGACCTAGATTATGCGATTTCTGCCGAGCTACTTAGTGCATGTATACCCTATTGAGCTACATATTCAAGCTACTTACTTCAGCACTGCCCCTTCCGGAAGTGACGAGTGATGAGACCACAAGCGGGAAACACAACAGCCTCGGTCGGCATGACAACGAATCATGACAACGGCATGAATCTTTTCTTTTTGTGGCATTGTTTGCACTATTAAAATTTAGCTCACTTACTGTATCACCAAATACATCTGTACAGCTGTTGCATAGCTGTGAATTGTGTACATAAACAAGTCATTGTATTTGTGTGTGTGTGTGTGTGTGTGTGTATATATATATATATGTCCAACATCTGAAGAATGTCAATAAAAGCAAAACAATTGAACTTTTTGTGTGTTTATTAAGACATAAGTTAAATTGTAAGCAAAAAAAAAAATTGTAAGCAAAAAATGGACTTTAGAAAAATATACAATTGTGCAAAATAAGTTGTCTTACAAAACAGTGGTCTGTGCAGGACAGTTTGTAGCCATACAGTCTGTTAGAGCAAGCCTAACAGCTTGAGCACGGAACTTGTGAACACGGAACTGCCAGTGTTGCCAGATTGGGCGGTTTTAAGTGCATTTTGGTGGATTTGAACATGTTTTGGGCTGGAAAACGTCAGCAGTATCTGGCAACACTGCTGATAACTTTGTTTATACTCTTGAATAGCTCTTCTTCATGACGACAACCGGAAGTGTACCAATACGATGGGGCGTGTAGCGCCACCTGTGGCTCGGGTGCACAATGCACCTCACACAATAGCTCGATTTCATCATGTGCATGTAGGATTGGATTTCTCTGGCACCCCTGCTGGGACCTTCAGCTCGATTACTGACAGCAGCTCGATTTGGATGTGCATGTAAACGTACTGACTGTGTCAGCCCTGTGATGGCCTGGCGACTTGTCCAGGGTGTACCCCACCTTTCGCCCATAGTCAGCTGGGATAGGCTCCAGCTTGCCTGCAACCCTGTAGGACAGGTGGCTACAGATAATGGATGGGTGGATGGTTGGTCTTCTGGTGGCTTCTGGTGCATTCTCAGCTCATAAATTACTCACCATTTCCCTGTAAAATACTTTTGAAATACACTACCGTTCAAAAGTTTGGGGTCACTTTGAAATGTCCTTATTTTTGAAAGAAAAGCACTGTTCTTTTCAATGAAGATCACTTTAAACTAATCAGAAATACACTCTATACATTGCTAATGTGGTAAATGACTATTCTAGCTGCAAATGTCTGGTTTTTGGTGCAATATCTCCATAGGTGTATAGAGGCCCATTTCCAGCAACTATCACTCCAGTGTTCTAATGGTACAATGTGTTTGCTCATTGCCTCAGAAGGCTAATGGATGATTAGAAAACCCTTGTACAATCATGTTAGCACAGCTGAAAACAGTTTAGCTCTTTAGAGAAGCTATAAAACTGACCTTCCTTTGAGCAGATTGAGTTTCTGGAGCATCACATTTGTGGGGTCGATTAAATGCTCAAAATGGCCAGAAAAATGTCTTGACTATATTTTCTATTCATTTTACAACTTATGGTGGTAAATAAAAGTGTGGCTTTTCATGGAAAACACAAAATTGTCTGGGTGACCCCAAACTTTTGAACGGTAGTGTATGTATGAAATTTCCCTCCAGATGTTTGGGTGCAGGGCGGCATGGTGGTGTCGTGGTTAGCACTATTGCCTCACAGCAAGAAGGTTGTGGGTTTAAGCCCAGTGGCCGACGAGTGCCTTTCTGTGTGGAGTTTGCATGTTCTCCCCGTGTCTGTGTGGGTTTCCTCCGTTGCTCCAGTTTCCTCCAAAGACATGCAGGTTAGGTTAATTGGTGGCTCTAAATTGACCGTGAGTGTGAATGGTTGTGTGTCTCTATGTGTCAGCCCTGTGATGATCTGGCAACTTTTCCAGGGTGTACCCCGCCTCTCGCCCATAGTCATCTGGGATAGGCTCCAGCTTGTCTGCGACCCTGTATAGGATAAGTGGTTACAGATAATTGATGAATGTTTGCATGCTTGGCATTCTCAGTTCTCCTCTGTAGTACACTGCATGGCTCTGTAACATAACTACATACTTTTTTTATTTAATTTCTGTTTCTGGTTGAGAGTACACTGTGCACATTCTGCCTGCTGCTTCTCACCAGAGCATTTTATTTTTATTTTATTTTCCCAGGTGTTTTTCTTTTTTCTGTTTGTGTAGTTTGATGTTTATTGTTTGTTTTTTGTTTGAGTGTTTTGTCCACCTGTTTTGGTGTAGGTCCGGATCCAGTTTTGGGTGTCAGTTCCCTCCAGGCCTTGGTGCACCATGGGTGATGCCTGTGATGCTATGGACTGCAGTGAACTCATTGCTCTTTTTAACATCAGGGTTGTCTAGCACCCTGTGTGGCGGTGCTTTTGTTCTTGGAGCGGTGTTCCGAGTGATGTTGGTGCCGCGGCAGCTGTGCAGGCAGTGTGGGATTTATCTTCATGCACCTTTTGGTGGGACTGTGGTAGCTACACCATTGGAATGACATCCTCACCTCCTTTTGGTGGACTTT
The DNA here is from genome assembly GCF_027579695.1 of Neoarius graeffei. Lineage (NCBI taxonomy): Eukaryota > Metazoa > Chordata > Actinopteri > Siluriformes > Ariidae > Neoarius > Neoarius graeffei. The sequence continues at coordinate 99,157,802 of NC_083572.1, forward strand.
TTTTTATTGCAAAGCAACCTTGGGTATGAGAAAGGAGCTATATAAATTCAACTCATTATTATTAAGAAGAAGCATTTATTTGTCATATGCACACAGTGAAATTCATCCTCTGCATTTAACCCATCTGAAGCAGTGGACAGCCATACTACAGCACCCAGGGAGCAGTTGGGGATTAGGTGCCTCACTCAAGGGTGCTTCAGCCAGTCCAGCAAATTGAACCATTCTCTAACCATTAGGCCATGGCTTCCCCAAACCATGGGGAAACCTACAGAGTGTTCAAACTTTGCTGTGAGCAGGGTTTGAACCTCTGTGGGGAAACCCTATTGAATTTTGAGTCCAACACCTTAACCACTCAGTCATCACATGATGTATTACACTTTTATATTATACAGTAATATAAAGTGGCTTTATACTATTATACAGCCACATGTATATGCATATTATAAGCAAGAAAGCACAACTTTATTCATCACACACTTGTGAAATTCCTTTAACCCATCTGAAGCAGTGAACACACACATGAGCAATGAGCACACACACATTCCTAGAGCAGTGGGCAGCCATACTAACAGCACCCAGGGAGCAGTTGGGAGTTAGGTGCCTCACTCAAGGGCACCTCAGCCCAAGGTCATCCCATATTAACCTAATGGCATGTCTTTGGACTGTGGGGGAAAATGGAGCACCCGGAGGAAACCCACACAGACACGGGGACAACATGCAAACTCCACACAGAAAGGCCCCCGCCGGTCACTGGGCTCGAACCCAGAACCTTCTTGCTGTGAGACGACCATGCTAACCACTACACCACCATGCCGCCCGTATATATATTGTATGTAGCATTTTACATATGCTACAAAATGGTCACGTGATCCAGATCAGCCAATCAGAGTGCGAGAATCGATCAACAAATATGGTATCGCTTCCAGTGATGCTAGACCTGAATCGAAGACAATTTCATGGTGGAATCATTGAATTTGCAGCAAATTATGGGCAGCGGAAATTAAATAAATTGCTTGAACATTGAAAAGCAAGTTTTTTTTTTTTTTTTCTGGGATCGAGTAGCCAGCACAGACCGTCTGTGTAGGCAGAGAAAACCACCGGTTGCTAGTGCTTGTGGACATCTCTGATGATAACGATGATGATGATGATTATTATTATTATTAAATACTTGTTTTTCCACAGTTAAGGTCTTACTAAGCTGGAAGTCATTCTTTTGCGTGTCTGTCAAGTCTTCACAACCTTGGACAGACAGCACCTTTCTGGTGGTGTTAGCTGATCCTAGAAGAGCACTCTTTTGTAAGGTGCTGATGTCTGGTGTTATTTCTGTCTTTTCCATGTAGTAATGTAACTTCTTTGGTATGGACTGTAAAGCTCCAATTACCACCGGAACGCTAGTCTCAGTTGGGAGTAATTGTCGATCTTTTTGAGGTCTTTCTGTTCAGTGTAATTATTATTCTCATCTCATCTCATTATCTCTAGCCGCTTTATCCTGTTCTACAGGGTCACAGGCAAGCTGGAGCCTATCCCAGCTGACTACGGGCGAAAGGCGGGGTACACCCTGGACAAGTCGCCAGGTCATCACAGGGCTGACACATCGACACAGACAACCATTCACACTCACACCTATGGTCAATTTAGAGTCACCAGTTAACCTAACCTGCATGTCTTTGGACTGTGGGGGAAACTGGAGCACCCGGAGGAAACCCACGCGGACACGGGGAGAACATGCAAACTCCACACAGAAAGGCCCTCGCCGGCCACGGGGCTCGAACCCGGACCTTCTTGCTGTGAGGCGACAGCGCTAACTACTACACCACCGTGCCGCCCGTAATTATTATTATTATTATTATTACAACATCGCACAGTACATCATTTTTTGGATTAGTCAGTTTGTACCGATATTTTCTGCTGTCTGTCAAGTCACAACAAAGACCTCAGACAGACATCACTCTCCACAATATGTGTGCTGTTCCAAGTAGTGCTAACTTTTGGAAAGTTCTAAGGCCATATTTCACATCAAGCATGTCACGATAGGTCTTCAGTTTCTTTGGGATGGATCCCAAAGCCCCAATGATGACCTTAACTTTCAACTCTGTGTAATCCCCAAAGCCATGAGATCTCCACCTTAAGTTCTGCACACTTTATTATTTTCTCAGTCTCCTTGGCTGTGATATTATTATTATTATTATTATTATTATTAATCAATTTTACACTTGACTAATTTTAACATTGTCATGTAACATGGAAGCAGAGGCAGATGCAAGTGCGGAATATTTATTTACAGTAAATAAAGCAAAAATAAACATGATCATCACGAAACAAGAAGAATCATAAACACGAATCACGGATCTAGAACAAATGACAATGGATCAGGTCAAAAGCAAGACAAGGAAACACACAGAAACGAGATTTAAACAGACAGAGGAATCAGAGGTTGTATGTGATCTGAAGTCTGGTGACTGTGAACCACGTGATATGGTGCGTAATGTGACGTGTGGAGTGCAGAGGCTGGTGGGTGACAGAACCATCCCTCTAATACACGACCTCCATGGGAAAACTGGAGAAGGTAGACAGGAAATACAGTGATGAGGGGGGTAAGGCAATGTCTTCTAAGATGCATGGGGATAGTGCGACTTATGCAGCTGAGCAGGAAGGCAGAGTGATGTCAGAAGCAGGGTGGGGAGGGACGGAAATGACATCTTCACCAGAGTTCGGGGTCAAAATGAACTTGAAAGGAAAGGCGATCCATCGTCTGCGGCTTGTGAGGAACCCTCTTTGTCCTCTGGCTTGGGTGTTGTTTGTGAGTCTGCTGAGTATACCCCAGCCTTGAGGCAGGCGTTGGAGGTTGCCATGTCAGCTTCTGGTGCGAGTGTGTCTGTAAGGCTGCAATCCCTGTTCAGCCATGTAAGTGCTGCTGACACCCGTATTCCATAAAATGCTTTGGGGGAGCAATGTCAAGAATTGATCCAGAATGGTGCCGATCCAAACGGTTTTCCCAGATCTGCCTATTTTGGGCCTGCAAGCGCTGAAGAAATTCTGCTGCATCAACAGTTAGGTCTTGCTTTCTGTTATGCAATGGAAGACGGGGTGTATGCAAGTGTGGAATATCTATTTCTAGAAAAAAAAGAAGCAAAACACAACATTATAATCACAAAAAAAAAAGAATCATAAACAACCATGGATGGAACTAGAACAAGCGGCATAGGATCAGGTCAAAAGCAAGACAAGGAAACAGATGGAAACGAAATAGACTAATCAGAGGACAAATTGAAAACAAGTGTGCGTGATCTGAAGTCGTATGTATATAAAACAGTTATTCCACGAAATCAAGTCATACATGGCTTATAGCCAACTTGGCACGATGCCATGTACGATGAAATTGAGTGGAATAACTGTTTTATTCTATCCACATTCACTGGATTTTGAGAAACAGAGCAATTTTATTTTTATTTTTTGCAAATTTTATTAATAAAATCTTCATTCAAAACATCTGACAAAATAATTTCCATTTAGAATGTAAACAAACCCGCGAAATGACAGGAGCAGTTTGTGAAAAATGCAATAATAATAATATTAATTCTTGAAAAATAAAAATGATACATTCTCATTTCATTATCTCTAGCCACTTTATCCTGTTCTACAGGGTCGCAGGCAAGCTGGAGCCTATCCCAGCTGACTACGGGAGAAAGGCGGGGTACACCCTGGACAAGTCGCCAGGTCATCACAGGGCAGACACAGACAACCACTCACACCTACAGTCAATTTAGAGTCACCAGTTAACCTAACCTGCATGTCTTTGGACTGTGGGGGAAACTGGAGCACCCGGAGGAAACCCATGCGGACACGGGGAGAACATGCAAACTCTGCACAGAAAGGCCCTTGCCGGCCACGGGGCTCGAACCCAGGACCTTCTTGCTGTGAGGTGACAGTGCTAACCACTACACCGCCATGATACATTCTTACCATCAAATACTTTTATTCCATATTTTGTTGCATTTTTTTGCATTTATTGGGGCTTTGTTTTCAACCTTGGTTAGTTCAGCAACACGCTCCGCCATTTTTGTTTTTCTCTACTCACGGTATATGAGCTGATATCCTAAAGTAGAGTAGCCAATCAGAGCATGCGATTGTTCATATCCAGTGAATGTTGAGAGAATACATACCTAGTCATTTAATTACATTCTCAAGCAAAAATCTTACGTTTTAGTCAAGAAATTTTTATATTGGCCTTCAAAGTGCTTGATACAAATCTCAAAGATCTCTTCTTCTCTTCTAGCCAGTGACTGTATGCTAGCAGTAAAATATCCTCAGTGCAGTTTATATCCATTTCAGTTTAGTATCTATTCGAATTCATCAGCTGAGAAGGAAAAAAAAAACAACACTTTGTGCCCATTTGTCATATGTTACACAGTGGACTTAACTCCATGTGCTTTTGAATATGGATAAACCACTGATCTGTGTTGTTGAACTTGAGGATGAGCTCCCCTGTCCCTACCTCAGTAAAATGTTTCACTATGCTGGAATAAGCAAAGACTCATATCAAATGGGTGTCATCTAATTTGAAAAAGCATGTTGAGGTAGGCCATTTATTTATTTATTTATTTGCAAAATTGCTAGCATTAACTGGCTATCTATACTACTAAAACCGTGAGTTGGCCAAGTAGTTAGCATGTCTGCCTCTTGATTAGGAGATCGTGAGTTCTACTTTCGGTTGGGTCATACCAAAGACCATCATAAAAATAGTGCCGTCTGGCAAAGCATGCTACAATACGGATGCGATTGGGGAGCCAAATTGATGGTTACCAGAGGACTAGCGTAACCATTGCTGGGTTTCAGTCACGTGACGTTTCTTAGCAGTTTTACTGGAAGTGAAATAGCTGGTGGTCTAAACAGCTGCCATAGTGCAAACAACTAGCAATAACTTATCAGAGTATGCTCATAATCTCGAAGCCACTGCTCGCTTTAGATACATTCAGAAGATTGCTATGTGCAATGGAATCAACCCCTACATCTGGGAAAGAAGGATTTGTCATACAATCTAAAAAAATACCCTTCAGTCGAGTTCCCCGACATCTTGAACTATCTGGTATTGCAGACATGCTTCTACACCGCAAAACAGATGAAAGCGTGGAAGAGTATGGAGGCTTACAACCTTTTTGTATGTTTCTGGGTAAAGGACCTCAGGATCAAGTCACTGCCGAATGAATCCTGTATTGTTTTTGCCCGTGTAAGTATGTTTTTTTAAGCTTGTCGTTCACGTCTTTACAACGAAACTCTGCAAGTTGAAGTGTAAACAGACAACAGTTCTTTTGATTCTCACTTGTGTTGGCTCTTATCTCTCAGGTAAATCATTCACAAAGATCATCAGAAACCCCTTTAAAGACCTGGATCTTAGTTAAACAAGACGGAGAAGTAATCACGGCGCATTGTAACTGTATGGCTGGATAAGAATTTTGTTCTGACCTTCATGCATATGGACTTTGTGAGGAGTAAACAAAGAAACAGCTGGGGACTTTAGCGTTTCGTGACTAAAAAAAGTACCGTAAAATAATGACACATAGCAAGAAAAGTACTTGGAAAACTCTAAGGACATAGCAGAGAGGGAAATACAAACCTTTCACCAAGTGATCACTGCAAACTCGAGCATGCTTCGACTCGGCTCCCTGCGATTTGGTTCAAAAGCCACCTTTCTCGACATCTTTTTGTGAAATCCTGTGTTCGTTCACCCTTTTTTATTAGTTCACGGGGAACCCTGAAGAAACTTTTATCAGTTTCACGGCTTGATCGATTCGAACAACCTAAAACAACGCAAGCGTAAGGCATTTTTCATGCGAGCAGTGCACCTTCTCTGTACAAACACTTTGTCAACTGAGCTTTGGTAGACCACCAGCTAAAGTTTTGAATAACTAATGAGATGGATGTGACGTCACGTGAAACCAAGCAATAGGCAAGAGGCCGAGGGCTATGGAAATGGAGATCGGCGCCACCCAGTTGTATGGTGCGGGAAGGACTTTAGACTTTATACTACTTAAGGAAGGCTGTCTGTCTCTCTGTCTCTTCACTTATGCCAATCGACATGGCTGGACGCACATAATCCATACTTTGCCTATGGATTAGTGACACCCCAGAGGGACCCAAGAAAACATTAGTGAAACTAATATATATATATATATATATATATATATATATATATATATATATATATATATATATATATATATATATACATATATATATATACACAGTGTCCTCCACAATTACTGGCACCCCTGGTTAAGATGTGTTAAAAGCCTTAAAATAAATTCAATTTTTATTGCAGAAGCATAATCTCACACTGAAAATTGTAGAAAAATGTAACCCTTAACTCAAGTGAATTAAAAAAAATAATAAATCCCTGACTAAGAAATAATTATTTTTCATAAAATCACCTGTTCCACAATTATTGGCACCCATAACAATTCCTAGAAAATAAATGTAATTGAAGCATTTCTACTGTAGTTTATAAAGTTGATCAGAGTATCTAGGAACCTTTAATTAGTAATTCATCATATCCTGTTTCCCTGGGGTATAAATATGATGTGACACAGAGGCCTATTTCTCTTATCCACTCTTCAACATGGGAAAGACAAGAGAACACACCATTCAAGTAAGGCAGATGTGTGTCGACCTTCATAAGTCAGGCAATGGCTACAAGAAAATAGCCGCTCGCCTACACCGGCCCATATCTACAGTCAGAGGAATCATCAAGAAGTTTAAAACAACTGGAACAGTGGCAAACAAGCCTGGATGAGGATGCAAGTTTATCTTGCCACCACACACAGTGAGGAGGATGGTAAGAGAAGTAAAAAGTTCTCCAAAGCTCACTGTTAGAGAATTGCATCAAAGAGGAGCATCTTGGGGTCACAAAGTCTCCATAACAACCATTGGGCACTATCTACATGCCAACAAGCTGTTTGGGAGGCATGCATGGAAAAAAACTTTTCTCACTTACAAGCATAAACGTAAATGTCTGGAGTTCACTAAGCAGTACTGGGACTTCAACTGGGACCGTGTGCTTTGGTCAGATGAGACCAGGATGGAGCTTTTTGACAACAAACACTCTAATACATCACAAAAGATGAGTATGCAGAAAAGCACCTCATGCCCATTGTGAAGTATGGGGGAGGATCGGTGATGCTGTGGGCCTGTTTCTCTTCCAAAGGCCCCGGGAACCTTGTTAGGGTGCATGGCATCATGAACTCTTTGAAATACCAGGACATTTTAAATCAAAATCTGGTGGCCTCTGCCCGAGAGCTGAAGATGGGTTGTCACTGGGTCTTTCAGCAAGATAACGACCCTAAACATGTGGCCAAATCTACACAAAAATGGTTCACCAGACACAAAATCCAGCTCCTCCCATGGCCATCTCAGTCCCCAGACTCAACCCAATTGAAAACCTGTGGGGTGAGCTGAAGAGGAGAGTGCATAGGAGAGGACCCAGGACTCTGGATGATTTAGAGAGATTGTGCAAAGAGGAATGGTCGAAGATCCCCCTCTCTGTATTCTCCCATCTTGTGAAATGTTATAGGAGAATAATAAGTTCTGTTTTGTTGGCAAAAGGGAGTTGGACAAAGTATTAACATCAGGGGTGCCAATAATTGTGGCACACATGATTTCATGTAAAATAATTATTTCTTAATGTGGGAATTTTTTTTCCACTGAATAAATGCACTTGAATTAAAGGTTGGATTTTTCTCTTTTTTTGCATTGTTGTCCTATATTATTTACAAAAGATGAATTTATTAGAAGCCTAAGAACATATCTTCAGGCAATAACTATTATTTTTTTTTCGCGGTGCGGTTTTCATCAAATCCTGCGCTCTGATTGGCTGGCGAACGGGTCCGTATCCTACGATATGGACCCCAGTTACGGACCCCGGTTACGGACCTCTGGCAACTCGCTCGTTCACAACAACAACAAACATAGTAGCATTTTTGTCAACATTTATCTTTTTTATAAGATTTATTGAAAAGATTTTTTATCATAAATCTTATAAATTTTTGCCAGCATTTCTCAGGAGAATAGCATTAATTTTACAGCATGGATAGCGATAACGACAGTCTTCACAGTGAAAGCGAGTTTTACTACCCTGAGGAAGAAGAAATAAAAGAAAACATTTCAGGAGAAAGCTAAAAACCTCTAACTGTTGCTCACGCCGAGCAAAAACATGGCTGAATCCTGAATGACTCAATTTTGTATAAATAGGGGACTACATAGGCGGCAAAATGTAGTTTTTTTCCTGCTATGGAAGTGCACTTGTATACCGAGGAGGAAGCAATTTGCATTACAGCTGTGAATGAGGATTCAAAATGGCGGCTCACCTCAGCTCAGTTCGGTTTTCCCTTTCATTTTCTGTTAGAATTTGGTAAAGAAAAAAATAAATATATTATTTACCAGCTTAAGGTCGGTCTGTATGGTGAAATACCGTGACTTTGGCCTTGAATACTGATCTCGGCCCAGAGGGCCTTGGTCAGTACTTTCAAGACCTCGGTCACAGTATTTCACGATACAGACCTCTCAGCTGGTAAATAACATATATGTATTTAACTACATTAGCCTATTTTCTTCGCTAATGGCATTTTTGATGAGCATTGATTCTGCTAGCTAACATACACTGGCTTGGTATCAAGTCAAACTCTAGCTAAAGACAATTTTTATGTATTTTATATGATGTTTTACTTCTGATTGATTAGTTTGAAAACTATGTAGCATTAGTTGTCCATGTGACAGCAAGCTTACTTGAATTGTGTTTTAAGGCAAAACAGCATCAATTATTATTATTATTATTATTATTATTGTTATTATTATTATTATTATTATTATTATTATTATTATTATTATTATATTAAGCTGAAATAGTAGATGCCTGAGTAATATTTGTATTTTTGGTATTTTAGGTATATTGGGATGGTAATCATGTTGTGTTTTTTGAAATGCGTCTGCTGAAAATATCATCTTCTGACGAAACACCAAGAAAAATTCCTAATACAAGTAGTCGTCGACTTACGACCTATGCAACTTATGACCGATCGACTTTACGACCGTCTGGTTATGACTGGCAAGTGTTTCCCAGCTGAGCGTACGACAGTTTCCGCCCTAGCTCCCAGCACATGTACAGTCTCTCTCGCGCTCCCTCACGCACTCCATCATACAGTTTCCGCCCCAGCTCCAGGCACATGCGCAGTCTCTCTCGCGCTCCCTCGCGCACTCTGTCATACAGTTTCGGCCCCAGCTCCTGGTTTATGAAACGAGCAAATGTTCCCGCCAGCCCGAGCGCTGCAACAGCTGATGATGACGTAGACGACCCACAGCCAAGCACCAGTGATGCCAGCAGTCACTAAATTTTGTATTTTGCTATGTTTTACATTTGTATGTTTCAAACTAAAATGTTTTCTGTTTTTCACACCTGTATTTTGTATTTTTTGTTTTGCACATATTGAACAAATTGTACTGTACGCAGTGTAGTATGCAGTGTTTGACTTAAACCAAATAATGAGCCAAGGTAATGAAATAAGAAAATGTTGATAAAATAAGACTTTAAGATGATTACAATATCGTTACACATCACAATATACGTACGTTCATTTAACATAGGCCGACTTACGACCAGATCGGTTTACGACCGGTCAGTCGTAACCAAACGCAGTCGTAAGTCGACGACTACCTGTACATGTAAATGTACAATATATTGTGAATAAAATTATTCTTATTCTGATTACTTAAATTCATCAGATTAAAAAAAATACTTTTAAAACTTGCATTAATTTAAAATATTTCTTTTTTGAGTATGTGATTGGTTAGATACATCAACTTTTAATTCAAGACCTTGACGTACCCACAGTAGTTGGAGTTTAGGTGCTTTGCTTAAGAGCATTCCTGCTCATCCAGGGAATCAAACCAGCAACCTTTTAGTCCCAAAGCTGCTTCTCTAACCTTTAGACCACGGCTTCAGTAGTTTAACATTGATTTTTTTTTTTTTTAATTCAGATTGTTGTGGCACATCTCATCTCATCTCATCTCATTATCTCTAGCCGCTTTATCCTTCTACAGGGTCGCAGGCAAGCTGGAGCCTATCCCAGCTGACTACGGGCGAAAGGCGGGGTACACCCTGGACAAGTCGCCAGGTCATCACAGGGCTGACAGTGGCACATCTCACGCTCCATATTTTCTATCCTTCAGAGCTGATCATGTGAATCAGGTGTGTCACACCGCAGTCTTTCACTCTGATCTTCAGTCAAGAATTTATCAGTAATTGGACATTGCATTTTTTTTTTAAATCCAGAGCTAATAGTCAAACATAAAGTAATACACCAACAATTTACCACAATTTTCCAGAAACGGGAACAGTACTACCCCCCCAACAACCGTAATATACCCTTTAGTGCAGGGGTATTCAATTAAATTTCTAAAATTCTGGTTGCATAAAATTCATTGTTGACAAAGATCTGGAAACATACAAATTTCTTTCTCTAAGTGTGCTGAAACATTCTGTTTGCATTGATGAATCTTCTCCAAACATGTCATCAGTTCATGAATGAGACCAGAGAGGCTCAATAAAATGAAAAACATATTATAGTCTTTGAAAACCCGCCCCTTTCTGGCATAAAGTGTCTAGTCCTGTAGCTAGTCTTTGTTCCGATGCGCTGCCTTTGGCTATATAATTGGCATAAATACCTGTGACTGGATAAACCACAACAGAGACTCTGCTGAAGAAGCTGCACTTTATCATGTTGAGCAAACTAAACACAGAACTACAGTGTCTTGCAAAAGTATTCATCCCCCTTGGTGTTTATCCTGTTTTGTCGCATTACAAGCTGGAATTAAAATGGATTGGGGGGGGGGGGGGGGTAGCACCATTTGATTTACACAAGATGCCTACCACTTTAAAGCTGAAAATTGTTGTTTTATTATGACACAAACAGTAATTAAGATGAAAAAAGCAGAAATCTGGAGTGTGCATAGGTATTCACCCCCCAAAGTCAATACTTTGTAGAGCCACCTTTTGCTGCAATTACAGCTGCAAGTCTCTTGAGGTATGTCTCTATTAGCTTAGTACAACTAGCCACTGGGATTTTTGCCCATTCCTCACGGCAAAACTGCTCCAACTCCTTCAAGTTAGATGGGTTGCGTTGGTGTACAGCAATCTTCAAGTTATGCCACAGATTCTCAATTGGATTGAGGTCTGGGCTTTGATTAGGCCATTCCAAGACAATTAAATGTTTCCCTTTAAACCACTCCAGTGTAGCTTTAGCAGTATGTTTAGGGTCATTGTCCTGCTGGAACGTGAACCTTCATCCCAGTCTCAAACCTCTGGCTGACTCAAACAGGTTTCCCTCCAGAATTGCCCTGTATTTAGCGCTATCCATCTTTCCTTCAATCCTGACCAGCTTTCCTGTCCCTGCAGATGAAAAATATCCCCACAGCATGATGCTGCCACCACTATGCTTCACCGTAGGAATGGTGTTCTCTGGGTGTTGGGTTTGCACCACACATGGCATTTCCCATGATGGCCAAAAAGATCAATTTTAGTCTCATTTGACCAGAGAATCTTCTTCCATGTGTTTGGGGAGTCTGCCACATGCTGCTGGGTAAACTCCAGACATGTTTTCTTAAGTAATGGCTTCTTTCTAGCCACTCTTTCATAAAGCCCCACTCTGTGGAGTGTACGGCTTAAAGTGGTCCTATGGACAGATACTCCCATCTCCACTGTGGATCTTTGCAGCTCCTTCAGTGTTATCTTTGGTGTCTTTGTTGCATCTCTGATTAATGCCCTCCTTGCCCGATCTGTAAGTTTTGGTGGGCGGCCTTCTCTTATCAGGTTTGTAGTGGTGCCATATTCTTTCCATTTTGCTATAAATGTTGTTGTTGCTATAAACATTTCCATTTTGCTATAAATGTTGTTGTTGTTGTTGTTTATGCCTTGCTACAGGATGTTTTCAAGCACATGTATCAGTCTGATAAAATATGTTGCTGGGTGCATAACCAAACTGCAGACCACCAGATGTGGTTAGTGATTGAAGTGCTTGATTCATCACCATTTCCCCTGATCTGATTCGAATGACATGTTGCCTGAGAGCTGAATACATTCACACTGCAGCATGGCATTAGAATTAGATAGCTAAATACATTCTTTTTTTCTCTCCCCTGTGACCTATATATGTACACCGATCAGCCTGTGACAGGTAAAGTGAATAACATTGATTATCTCGTTACAGTGGCACCTGTCAAGGGGTGGGATATAATGCATTAGGCCGCAAGTGAATAGTCAGGTCTCAAAGTTGATGTGCTGGACACAGGAAAAATGGGCAAGCATAAGAATTTGAGGGACTTTGACAAGGGCCAAAATGTGATGAGTAGATGACTGGGTCTGAGCATTTCCAAAACGGCACATCTTGTGGGGTGTTTCTGGTATACCAGTGGTTAGTACCTACCAAAAGTGGTCCAAGGAAGGACAACTGGTGAACCAGTGGCAGGGTCATGGGCACAACAAGGCAAGCCAGAGGAGGCAGTGTGATGCCCTGGACAATGTTCTTCTGGGAAACCTTGGGTCCTGGCCTGACATTCATGTGGATGTTACTTTGACACATACCACCTACCTCAACATTGTTGCAGATCAAGTACACTCCTTCATGGCAACAGTATTCTGTACTGACAGTGGCCTCTTATCAGGACACACATTGATCAGGAATGGCTTGAGGAACATGTCAAAGAGTTCAAGGTCTTGACTTGGACTCCAAATTCCCCAAATCTTAATATGATCAAGCATCTATGGGATGTACTGGATAAACAAGTCTGATCCATGAAGACCACACCTCGAAACTTAAAGAAAATATCTTCTCAAAGAAACAAATTGAGCTAAAAGTCGGTCTTTGTGTCTGTCCTTTATAAAAAAAGAAAGCTGCATTTTGAATTTGTTCTTAATGATATAATCAAGAAAGTAATGAAAATAGACGGGACTATTTTTTGTCAGGGAGGGAGGCTGCCATAACTCCATCGTGTGTGATGTCATTTTCCGTGAGCACGGCGGAGGTGCACAAGTGCATGTTATACTAGTGTCAGGGGGCGAAGTATTCTGTCAGGGATGGTTGGTGATGGATGTAAGTGCAGAAGATCTTTATTATAAAGAAAAGCGCAAACAGGCAAACAGTCCAAATCAGCAGGCATATATCATGAATGGTAAAACAGGCAAAAGGTCAAGCAAGGTACAAACAGAATATCGTAGACAGAAGCGGGGTCAAAAACGAGGAACAGGAAACCAGAATCAGAAACCAGGAAATCAGTCAGGAAACAAGGCTTGGCAACGTGTGACTACAACACAATACTTTGCAAAGTAAGTCTGCATTCTGAGTCCTTATTTATGTGTGCTGATTGTGCCTTAATCCCATGCAGGTGTGTGTCATTTGCGGCGCATGCATAAGTCAGCTCGGAGTGTGCGCTGTCCAGAGCGCGCCTGAGAGTCCTTCTGTTGTGACAAGTAGACTATAGTATAATATTATGGTCTAGTGTGACTTCTCGGTCAATTTGTTTGCATTTTTCCACAAGAATTATGGCATAGCAGTATTAGAAAAGGAATCAAAATCAAGTTGTGGGTAGTTTATTATCTGTTTATTTAAAAAAAAAAATTACCTGCTTATCTTCCATCCGTTTGATGCGTGACATGGTATGCTGTCATGCAGTGTCACCCTCGCTTTTGTCTCCTAATATATCCATGTATCTGGCTAATCCAGTATGGCCTCGCACGGGGAAATGGCCCAACGGACTGATGTTACAACTTTAACGTATTTTTTTTTAAACTAAAGTGCGCTTAAATTTTTTTCATCTAGAACATCTTGTCTCATCTCATCTCATTATCTCTAGCCGCTTTATCCTGTTCTACAGGGTCACAGGCAAGCTGGAGCCTATCCCAGCTGACTACGGGCGAAAGGTGGGGTACACCCTGGACAAGTCGCCAGGTCATCACAGGGCTGACACATAGACACAGACAACCATTCACACTCACATTCACACCTACGGTCAATTTAGAGCCACCAGTTAACCTAACCTGCATGTCTTTGGACTGTGGGGGAAACCGGAGCACCCGGAGGAAACCCACGCGGACACGGGGAGAACATGCAAACTCCACACAGAAAGGCCCTCACCGGCCACGGGGCTCGAACCCAGGACCTTCTTGCTGTGAGGTGACAGTGCTAACCACTACACTGCCGTGCCGCCCTAGAACATCTTGTATTAATGTATAATGATGACATTTCATAATCCTGTCATTTCAAAATTTCCTGGTCAATCACATTAAAGAACTTCAAGGACCTGCTGCTAATATGTTGGTGCCAGATACCACAGCACACCTTCAGAGGTCTTGTGGAGTCCAGGCCTCGATGTATCAGAGCTGTTTTGGTGGCACAAGGGGGACCTACACAATATTAGGCAGGTGATTTTCATGTTATGGCTAGTTGATTGGATATTTGACCACTTTCTGATGTTGGAGAAATTGAATTGATGACTAAAAGCCATATTTTTAAGTCAATTCAGCTTAATGTCAAAATTAGATAGATATAGAATAATCTAATGGAAGGAATAAAACTTTATTGTGTGTTGTTATGGTAATAGTAAAATTACTATAGAGAGTTGCGAGTAGGGTGGCACGGTGGTGTAGTGGTTAGCGCTGTCGCCTCACAGCAAGAAGGTCCGGGTTCGAGCCCTGTGGTCAGTGAGGGCCTTTCTGTGCGGAGTTTGCATGTTGCCCACGTGGGTTTGCTCTGGTTTCTCCCAAAGACATGCAGGTTAGGTTAAATGGTGACTCTAAATTGACCGTAGGTGTGAATGTGAGTGTGAATGGTTGTCTGTGTCTATGTGTCAGCCCTGTGATGACCTGGTGACTTGTCCAGGGTGTACCCTGCCTTTCGCCTGCAGTCAGCTGGGATAGGCTCCAGCTTGCCTGCGACCCTGTAGAACAGGATAAAGTGGCTAGAGATAAGATGAGAGTACGCTATGCGCATTTTGGCTGCCACTTCTCACTGGAGCTTTTTATTTTTCTTATTTTTTACTTTTGTTTTTCTTTTTTGTGTATGTGTAGTTTGACGTTTGTTTTTTGTTCGAGTGTTTTGTCTGCTGGTTGTGGTGTAGCTCCAGACCCAGTTTTGTCGTCGGTTTCCTTCAGGCCTTGGTGCGCCTAGGTGATGCCTGTGCTCCTTGCTGTGGACTGCAGTGAGCTAGTTGCTCTTTTTAACATCGGGGTTGTCCAGCGCTCTGTGTGGTGATGCTTTTGTGCTTGGCATGGTGTTCCGAGCGATGTTACCTGGCGGCATTGCGGCGGCTGTGCAGGTGGTGTGGGCTTTATCTTTGTGCACCTGGTAGGACTGTGGTAGCTACGCCATTGGAATTACATCCTGACCTTCTTTTGGTGGACTCTCTCTTTTTTATTTTAATTTTTTCCCCTTAATTTATAAAGCGACCTTGGGTGTGAGAAAGGCGCTATATAAAATGAACTTAGTATTATTATTCATCTCATCTCATTATCTCTAGCTGCTTTATCCTGTTCTACAGGGTTGCAGGCAAGCTGGAGCCTATCCCAGCTGACTACGGGCGAAAGGCGGGGTACACCCTGGACAAGTCGCCAGGTCATCACAGGGCTGACACATAGACACAGACAACCATTCACACTCACATTCACACCTACGGTCAATTTAGAGTCACCAGTTAACCTAACCTGCATGACTTTGGACTGTGGGGGAAACCGGAGCACCCGGAGGAAACCCATGCTGACACGGGGAGAACATGCAAACTCCACACAGAAAGGCCCTCGTCGGCCACAGGGCTCGAACCCGGACTTTCTTGCTGTGAGGTGACAGCGCTAACCACTACACCATCGTGCTGCCCTATTATTATTATTATTCAGTGACAGGGTTTTGTGATGAGCTTACTCTTATCACCCTGAACATGCATCACAACAGAAAATATACAATAAAATGATCAAATAATAAAATAATAATGCAACACAATATAAACATAAAAATAGAACAGAAAAACATAAAAAAATTAAGAAATAAAAGTAAGTAATCAAACAGAAAATAAAATATGCAGATCATTAAGAGATTTTTATTTTTTTAAAAGCAGCTTTAAGCATAAAATCAAGAGGACTAATTAAAAGCCAAGGCAAATAACTGTTTTACTTTCAGATTAATATATTTACTAAAGATGCCTGATGGGAGTAAGTTCTTCAGTTTCACCAAGCTTCGTCTTATTAAAAAGGAACTTTAATAATGAGGTGTAAGTCATCAGGCATTCTGCTAAATACTGTACATAAGTGCAATGCTATGAAGAGATTTAAAAGGTAATAAGAGCACTTTAGTCTCTGGTCTGCATGTCACAGGTAATGAGTGATGTTCATTCAGAATAGTGTGAGTGAAAAATGTGTTAATGTGAAAATTTTGATTAGTTAATTATCAAATAAGTAAATAAATAAATCCCACACATCCGGAAATTAATCACACACTATGATGCCCCTTGACCCTTGACCTCATACATCACTGTGCATTGCACAGGTCGAACACAAATACAGCCGTAGATTCAGCCGTCTGCAAATACAGCCGTAGATTCAGCTGTCTGCAAATACAGCCGTAGGTACAGCCGTCTGCAAATACAGCCATAGATACAGCCGTCTGCAAATACTACCGTAGATACAACCGTCTGCAAGTTTTGTAAATATGATGGAAGCAGATGACAAAATGTTACTTGGCCCAGTGAATGGAAAATTTGCATTTAAAAAATACCCAGACGGAACTGTTGATAGGAGCAGCGTTCTGTGCAATTTCTGCAGGAAGGAATGTTCAGAGCATCAGAGGAGTTCAAGCCTGAAATATCAACTCAAAGCAAAGCACTTAGCAGTGAGCTCAGCGGGCAGGCCTAGCTTAGCCCCGATGCTACCGTTGAGCAAGCAGTCTCATCAAATCACACTCGAATAGATGCTTTATTTCCTCAGGTAATTAGGTTATATTTACCTCGCCTGGGACGGAGTGCACCGGGGGTGAGGTATTGTTTTCGGTCAGGTGTCTTTCTTTCTTTCTTTCTTTCTTTCTTTCTTTCTTTCTTTCTTTCTTTCTTTCTTTCTTTCCTTCCTTCCTTCCTTCCTTCCTTCCTTCCTTCCTTCCTTTTCTTTCTTTCCTTCCTTCCTTTCTTTCCTTCCTTCATTCCTTTTCTCTTTCTTTCCTTCCTTCCTTTATTCATTCTGTTTCTTTCTTTCTTTCTTTTCCTTCCTTCCTTTTCTTTCTTTTATTTCCTTCCTTCCTTCCTTCCTTCCTTCCTTCCTTCATTTCCTTCCATCATTCATTCCTTTCCTTCCTTTCTTTCTTTCTTTTCCTTCCTTTTCTTTCTTTCTTTCTTTCTTTCTTTCTTTTCCTTCCTTTCTTTCTTTTCCTTCCTTCCTTTCTTTTTTTTGTAAATGGTGTAACGGGAAAACGGCTGGACCAATCTTCATGAAACTTTCAGGAGAGATGGGCATTGGTCTCAAATAGGACCGCCAACATTTTAGGGGTCATCCGCCCAAAGTCAAGGTCAAGGTGAGCAAAAAGGTAAAAAAAAAAAAAAGCTCTGAGCTCAGACTGCAGGAGGGCTGCCTCAGAAAGACTCCGCCCACAAACACGCTGATTGGATCGCTCCCTGCTTTATTTGCATACACTGCTGTCATTGGATGGTTTATTGGTTCGTTTATATACGCAAAGGAAGGGGGTTTGGCCACGCCCACTTATAAACCCCATTGATAAAAACTTCCCCGCTCTGTTGATTTATTATTATAAATATAAATTATAAATTATAAATAAATGGACTAGACTCAAGAAACCGCTTTCAGACGTTTATGCTTATTATAGAGGGAAAGTGCGTTCCACCGAGATTCCACTGTCTGGACTTGATATTATGCAGTGCCTAGGCACGCATAATTCTACTCTTACCGCTTACAGTTTTCGAACCTGAACCCACCGAACCGAGGCTGATATACTCACACTGTCGGAGGGGGCGCCAGAATCAGAAACATGTTTATTGGCCAAGTATGTTCACACACAAGGTCAACATCAAGGTCAAGGTCACCAAAAAGGTAAAAATAATTTTTTTTTTTGCGATATCTTCCTTCATATTCATCATAAGTGCTACCGGGCGAGGTTTGTTTTGCCTGGCAACACTTGTTTTAATTGTTATGGCCATTATTGCATATGAACAGTGAAAAAAACTGTTCTGAATGTCAGGAAATAAAAGAGATGTTGAGCTTTAAAGTTATAAAATATATTATAATTGATGCACTCATCAACCACAACCCATTTGAATTTAAATATTTTTAAATATATATATATCTCATCTCATCTCATTATCTCTAGCCGCTTTATCCTGTTCTACAGGGTCGCAGGCAAGCTGGAGCCTATCCCAGCTGACTACGGGCGAAAGGCGGGGTACACCCTGGACAAGTCGCCAGGTCATCACAGGGCTGACACATAGACACAGACAACCATTCACACTCACATTCACACCTACGGTCAATTTAGAGTCACCAGTTAACCTAACCTGCATGTCTTTGGACTGTGGGGGAAACCGGAGCACCCGGAGGAAACCCACGCGGACACGGGGAGAACATGCAAACTCCACACAGAAAGGCCCTCGCCGGCCCCGGGGCTCGAACCCAGGACCTTCTTGCTGTGAGGCGACAGCGCTAACCACTACACCACCGTGCCGCCCATATATATATATATATATATATATATATATATATATATATATATATATATTTAAATATGTGATTAACTTGGATGAATGGATCACAAAGCATGTAACTGACTAGATTTTTAATCACTACACAGCCTTTTTTAAATTCCATATGTCAACAATTACATTTTTATTAATATGTCTATCTTATGTGGAGCGCCAACTGTACAAGTAAATGTGTAAATTGTTACTATAGAAATAATAATGTATTAAACTATATTAGACTGCATTAATACACTGCAATCCCACTATAACGAACTCCTTGGTGGATACCCAAATAGTTCAGAAAATTCCAATGACTGAAACAGACTCACTTATCACACCAAACTTACACGTTATATGCAAAATTTTAGGCACATTCTCCTGATCACGAATTTCTCCTTCTGAGTCACTATCGCAGTTCACTGACTGAGTTAAAGGCTCATGAATGGAGGTGATGATTTCTTTATCTGTTATGGAAATGACGGCAGTTACTGGTGTCTCATCTCATCTCATTATCTCTAGCCGCTTTATCCTGTTTTACAGGGTCGCAGGCAAGCTGGAGCCTATCCCAGCTGACTACGGGCGAAAGGCGGGGTACACCCTGGACAAGTCGCCAGGTCATCACAGGGCTGACACATAGACACAGACAACCATTCACACTCACACCTACGGTCAATTTAAAGTCACCAGTTAACCTAACCTGCATGTCTTTGGACTGTGGGGGAAACCGGAGCACCCGGAGGAAACCCACGCGGACACGGGGAGAACATGCAAACTCCGCACAGAAAGGCCCTCGCCGGCCATGGGGCTTGAACCCGGACCTTCTTGCTGTGAGGCAACAGTGCTAACCACTACACCACTGTGCCGCCCCGGTTACTGGTGTATTGTTATCAATGTTCATCCACTAATTCACTATGTTTTCTAAATCTTCACCATTCAGTTCATCCATGTGTTGCAAATCACTGATGATGTCATGTATGTCACACTGTGGGACTGGGTGGGGTGGGGGGGTGTATAAAAATGCTGCTGGTGCACTTTAACTAGGTGTTAAGTTTAGTGGCATCACCAGTCATTTAGTCCTTTTATCAATCCTTTGATGACTGTTCTCGATAATTGTTAGTCATCAACACCTAAGTGAGGCTCATTAAGCCTTTGTTTTATGGCATTAACATGTATTGTTAACTTGACTGCAGACTTTATTACTTATTGTTTGTCTCTGGTGAGAAGAGGAACACATGTAAGCAGGTGAATGACGGATGTAACTGCTGAAAGGGTGTTTATTTACAAACAGGCAGGCCAACAGTTCAAAAGCATAAGACAAAGGCAGGGTCCTGAAATGGGCAATAGACGAGTGAGGCACAAACAGAATGGTGGAGGCAAAGACAAAAGGCCAAGAGTCCAAATACACAAAACAAAGTCAAAACCAGAAAGGTAATACACAGATACAAAGGCTTGGTAATGTTAGACACTAGGTACAGTGTGTATACTTTGCCAAGTCTGTGCTTAGAGAGTTCTTATAAGTGCATGCTGTGATTGCGCTCTAATTCAGAACAGGTGCATAGTAATTAGTCCTAATGGCACTCCACCCTCAGAGCGTCAACGCATGTGGACATGACAGAGTGACGTTTTTTTTTTTTTTTTTGACTCTGACTCATTGTCATTGAGGTGGGGGACATGAATTTAGTTAGTTATATGCGAATATTCATAGTAAAAGAGTTTGTGATAGCGGGATTCTACATTTACATATGTGATCTACTGTATGTCACAGAGACTGTCACTCCCGCATAGGCCTCTACAGCCACAAGATGCGCTGCTCCATTTGAGCAGGTAGTCAGGATTAGGATGTGAACCCATGGTCAATCATGACCGACGGAGGCCTGGAAGATAGCGGGGTTGCAGTGTATACTGCGCTGTCAGAAAAAGGGGTACAGTAGGAGTCCATTTCTGTCCCCCAAGGTACAATCTACACTAATGTACCCCCTAGGGCTCATTATTGGACTTCAAGGTAACTATGTGTACCTTTTTAGTGTCAAAAAGGTACATATGTTCCTGGTCAGTATACACTACCGTTCAAAAGTTTGGGGTCACTTTGAAATGTCCTTATTTTTGAAAGAAAACCACTGTTCTTTTCAATGAAGATCACTTTAAACTAATCAGAAATACACTCTATACATTGCTAATGGGGTAAATGACTATTCTAGCTGCAAATGTCTGGTTTTTGGTCCAATATCTCCATAGGTGTATAGAGGCCCATTTCCAGCAACTCTCACTCCAGTGTTCTAATGGTACAATGTGTTTGCTCATTGCCTCAGAAGGCTAATGGATGATTAGAAAACCCTTGTACAATCATGTTAGCACAGCTGAAAACAGTTTAGCTCTTTAGAGAAGCTATAAAACTGACCTTCCTTTGAGCAGATTGAGTTTCTGGAGCATCACATTTGTGGGGTCGATTAAATGCTCAAAATGGCCAGAAAAATGTCTTGACTATATTTTCTATTCATTTTACAACTTATGGTGGTAAATAAAAGTGTGACTTTTCATGGAAAACACAAAATTGTCTGGGTGACCCCAAACTTTTGAACGGTAGTGTATAAATGGATATAGAATAATGTACTTTGTTTTCTCAGAGTGTTTAAACCTGTGTGAGTGTGTATTGTCAGAGCTGCTGTTATAGAAAAATGAATGAAATCTTCTGACTAGTCAGAATTCTCCAGTGCTGTGGTATAATTAGAAATATTACTTAAAGGAGAACTGAAGGCAAATTTTTAATCAAAATTCTATTTATCTCATTTTATTAAATATAGCAATGCATTTTTGATAGCTATTTTGTCACTGCTATAGCAAGTTATGAGTCTTTGAAATATGCTATGTAATAGATCAGTCCATATGTCAAAGTGATGGCCGTAAACGAGATTCGTTGAGACCTGTGCGAGACATCGTAGGAAGTAAAACATACAGCGGAAGTCAAAGTGACCAACATCTGCCAATGTTGTCAAAAGACACGCGTACCCTCTTTTGAATGCTGACGTAATCAAGCCAGAAGTTTTGTTTGTTTTGATAGCAATCAGGAAAGTTTGAAAAAAAGTAGGCAGTAATCATCATTTAAACTTGTTTTTGTGCAATACTTCGTTTGGAAAACGGTTTTCAAAATGGCGGTACTGACACCTGGCTGACACGTCACACTTCGAAGTCTCGCACAAGTCTCATGAAGATCACGCAGATAAGTGATGCCTGCCGTGGACCATCCATCCATTATCTGTAGCCACTTATCCTGTTCTACAGGTTCACAGGCAAGTTGGAGCCTATCCCAGCTGGGCGAGAGGTGGGGTACACCCTGGACAAGTCTCCAGGTTATCGCAGGGCTGATACAAAGACAAACAACCATTCACACTCACATTCACACCTACAGTCAATTTAGAGCCACTAATTAGCCTAACCTGCATGTCTTTGGACTGTGGGGGAAACTGGAGCACCCAGAGGAAACCCATGCAGACACGGGGAGAACATGCAAACTCCACACAGAAAGGCCCTTGTCGGCCACTGAACTCGAGCCCAGAACCTTCTTACTGTGAGGTGACAGTGCTAACCACTACATCACCGTGCCACCCTGCCGTGGACGAAACAAACTAAATTCAACATGGCTAAAAACCGAATAGTCCGATAAGTATAATATTTAACTGGAATTAGTTGCCAATACGAGTCACAATACAAGGTTACTAAAACCGAAAACATAATTGAATAACATGTTATTTAAGAAAAAAAGCAAGTTTAAAAATGACTTCAGTTCTCCTTTAAATTCATCTGTAGCCAGCGTAACTGTATAGCCAGCTCACAAAAATTCTGGACATCATAACAATTTGACATCCACTACACATTAGCGCAAACAAACACTTTATATTAGCAGCCACTAACTTTGTTTTCCTACACGGAGCATGATATGGACAACCTAAATAAAAATCTGATTTGAGCAGTAAATTGGGAACTGAGCAAAATTCTGTTTTCATTGATCAGCCCTGAGATGAAGAGTAGATCGATGTTGGAACTTTGAAATGAATCTAAAGAGATAAACACGAGCAGGGAACACACGGATATGAATTCCTTTATTCTTTTCTATATTTTATTCCAGCAGTGAGCGAGTTAAGCTCATTTTGGGTAGGGCTGAGCGGGTCACTAATGTTTAATAATGTAGGAGTGTAATATATAAGGGAGGAACCTCAGTGCTGATCCAACTGCTCATTACGGGCCAAAAAAGCCCAGGGGCCAGTTCTGCTCCATCACCATGGAGATGACCTCTGAACTTGCGCTTGGTGGTGGGGTGTAGTAACTCAAATTTTCCCGACTGAGTGTATGGAATTTTCTTTAATATAGGTCTTATGGCTTGTCACACACACACACACACACACACACACACACACACACACACACACACACACACACATACTCATATGGAGGTTTATGGTGTGTTGAATTGCATCCAAATGTCTGAGAGCACTGCCAAAAACGTTCTTATTATTTAAGTTCATGCCACAAACAAGACGGCATAAATTTTCTTGAATACAAGCCTCAAAATGAATGTGTTCTTAATGATCATTACAACGATGTTTGGAAGAGTCCATTTTTGAACCCAATATTTCTTTCAATTTAGCCGTAAATAAAATTTCCACCCAGTGTCTGAGTATCTTAGGGAGAGATCACTAATACTGCCTTATTCTGTATACATGAGCTAAAAGATTTACTACGTCTAAGCGCTAATATACTGTTTTAACATTTTTTTGCCAGCAGGATGTTTTCTACTGTATGTTATGGTGCTGAGAGATATTGAACGAGTCTTCAACTCATTCAATATCATGCTAGCTGAATAGAATATATCTGATATACCATGAAAATATGCCAGCCAATAATATTATTACTATTATTATTATACATACGCGTTCCTTTCGGGTGTTCAATGCGTCTTTCTCTTTCAAACTTCTCTCAAAATCTCCCGTATTTAATGACGCAAACCTGGCGGCCATGTTTGTTTACAAATTTTCACAGTCGTTCGCTAGTGTGAAAGTTTTACATCTCCGACGTGTGACGTCATGTTGTCTTGACAACCATGCAATATCGTAAACCATATTCATTGCTCATTGTGACATAATACGCGTAGGATAAGCAATATGCTAACAATATTGCAGGCTATCAAACCAAATGAATGAAACCCGCTAGAAGGAAATAGAACACATGTTTTTATTCCATGGAAAAAGTGTCCTGTATGTATAATAATTCCCGATATTTCACTCTGATGATGTCACGCCCAGTGTTTTCCCACTGACTAGACATGCATTGTCAAAATGGTGAACCGGTTCAAAATTAAAATTCTTTTGAGTAGCTTGCATATGTTTTGTGAATGTGGATGTGTTTTTTGAAACATGTTGCTGATATCAAATTCAAAATGAGAATTTTTTTTTCAAAAAACAAAAACATTTCTCAGTTTCAGCGTTTGATATGTTGTCTTTGTACTATTTTCAATGAAATACTATAGGGTTTCCATGATTTGCAAATTATCACATTCTGTTTTTATTTACAGTTTACACAGCGTCCCAACTTTTTTGGAACTGGAGTAGTAATCTCCCTTCACTGGACCTATTGGGCCTTTTCCACTACCCTTTTTCAGCTCACTTCAGCTCACTTCAGCCCAACACGGCTCGCGTTTCGACTACCTCAGAGCAGCACGACTGAGCTCACTTCAGCCTTACTCAGCACCCAAAACTCGCACGGTTTTGGAGTGGGGCTGAAGTGAGCTCAACCGAGCCGAGTGGGGCTAGGGGCATGAGGAGACACTCCCCTGTGCACTGATTGGTGAGGAGGAGTGTCCTCACATGCCCACACATGCCCCGTGAGCACACTGGGATCTGTAAACACTGTCAACCCAGAAGAAGAAGAATTACGACAAAGAAGAAGAAGAAGATCAGAAAACTAGAAGATGGAAGACCAACCCAAGCGAGGAAAGGCCAGCCAGTTTATTGTTTACTATCCGGGTCGTGAGACTACCGCTTAAAAGGTCACTGATGCCACTGTTTGCGCCGCCTAACGACATCACGTGACGTCCACCCACTTTCGCTAACTCCACCCAATGTGTCCACCCACTTCCAGCCAGCACGGTTCAGTGCGATTGTAGTCGAAATGCAACCCCAACAGCCCCACTCAGCTCGACTCAGCCCAACTCAGCACGGCACGGCTCAGCCCAACTCAGCCACGTTGGTAGTGGAAAAGCCCCATAAGAGTCCCAAACCTGTTCCAGCATGACAATGCTCCTGTGCACAAAGCAAGCTCCATGAAGACATGATTTCCCAATGTTGGATTGGAAGAACTCGAGTATCCTGCACAGAGCCATCACCTCAACCTCACTGAATACCTTTGGGATGAACTGGAACACCATCTGCAACCCAAACCGCCTCACCTGACATCATTAACTGATCTCACTCATGCTCTTTTGGTTGAATGATCGCAAATCCCTACAGCAACAAGCTAAAATCTAATGGAAAGCCTTCCCAGAAGAATGGCGGTTATAATGTAGAGTGTACTGTTAACTAAATTTGACCTACAAGCTTCAGATGGAAATAATGATCTGAGTAAAATGACTAAAGAGAAGCAAACTCTCAATCAGCATCACACATTCTTGTGGCATGGATACAATTTCGACCTAATGCAGTGCTTCAGGAAAATTTCACAAAGTCTAAAAATAAATACTTGATAAATATAATAAATAGAAAGATATTAAACCAGTGTCTTCTCCTATAACACATTTCCAGCTAAACAACTGTCAATCAATCTTATTTACCATTCTCAGACCTGCTCCATTTTCTCCAAATAGAATCCATTATTATTTTTTACCAAATGGTGTGGTCTGATTACTAAAGCATGAGCAATACAGTTGAGTAAATAAAAATAAACCAAAAAAATACAAATGATAAACTTCATTTGGATATCAGTGAAAAGGAAAAGAAACTAGCAGCTGAACAGATAGGGTATAGATTTCTGCTCTCTAATGAGAAACTCAGATGTGACGCTGGCAAAGAAAAACTGGCATGACATGAGTTGGAAACTTTGAGAGAAACCAGATGAGTGAAGCCAAACAGTATTGGAGCGTGAATGAAAGGATGTTGAGGATGAGTATATTGTGAATAATAGTCCTGGGATGAGGACAGGACAGTCTTCATGATTACAGCAGCAGTTCTTTGGTACAAGTTTACAGGATCCAGGTGAGAGTTGTTGGCTGTCCATCGCTAGCGATGATGACTGCTTTATTAGGATGTGCAGAAACGCAGATGGGCCAAGAGGCCCACATCAGAGTGACAGAGCCATCTGCAGTGGTGGCATGAATGGCCTGGTTGAGCTGCTATGGAATGTCTGGTTTTGTGAGCTCTTGTGTACTATTCTCCTCTCCTAAAGAAGCGCCTTGCACAGTAAGGTAAGACAAACAATGTCGTGCCACCATTGTGTTGTCTCTCTGGACCTCCAGACCTGATGCCAAGTGGTGCACAAAAGTGCCACAGACCTGACGGGTATGGAAGTTGCCCCGCAGTGACAATTGACTTGCCAAGTGATGCCATCCATTGGCCATTTGAGTGGCTCTTCCACACGCCATATGGTGGTGTGCCATTGACCCTGTTGGGTTCATCTGCCACATTGCACTGAAAAGCACCCTGCTGCCAGCACCTTATTGGTGATGTACTATTTGGCCCAAAGTTGGAACCCAGGCAGGTGCTACCACTCCAGGTCAAAGCAGACCTAGGAACAATGGTGATTAAGGGGTAACTCCACTTTCTCCAATACTCAAGTCCTCATGGACCTGAGAATCACCACTGGTTGCAGTTTAAAGTCATACCCAGGACTAATACCCAGGTGAGAGTATGGGATTTGGGAATCAACTGTAAAGTTGAATAAACTGGGATTTGGGAATGTACTGGGAATAAAATGTAGCCTTGTGCTTGATTATTAGGGATAAATTTATAAATTCATATACAGTGGTGCTTGAAAGTTTGTGAAACCTTTAGAATTTTCTATATTTCTGCATAAATATGACCTAAAACATCATCAGATTTACACACAAGTCCTAAAAGTAAATAAAGAGAACCCAGTTAAACAAGTGAGACAAAAATATTATACTTGGTCATTTATTTATTGAGGAAAGTGATCCAATATTAGATATCTGTGAGTGGCAAAAGTATGTGAACCTCAAGGATTAGCAGTTAATTTGAAGGTGAAATTAGAGTCAGGTGTTTTCAATCAATGGGATGACAATCAGGTGTGAGTGGGCACCCTGTTTTATTTAAAGAACAGGGATCTATCAAAGTCTGATCTTCACAACACGTTTGTGGAAGTGTATCATGGCATGAACAAAGGAGATTTCTGAGGACCTCAGAAAAAGTGTTGTTGATGCTCATCAGGCTGGAAAAGGTTACAAAACCATCTCTAAAGAGTTTGGACACCACCAATCCACAGTCAGACAGATTGTGTACAAATGGAGGAAATTCAAGACCATTGTTACCCTCCCCAGGAGTGGTCAACCAACAAAGATCACTCCAAGGACAAGTCGGTGAGGTCACAAAGGACCCCAGGGTAACTTCTCAGCAACTGAAGGCCTCTTTCTCATTGGCTAATGTTAATGTTCATGAGTCCACCATCAGGAGAACACTGAACAACAATGGTGTGCATGGCAGGGTTGCAAGGAGAAAGCCACTGCTCTCCAAAAAGAACATTGCTGCTCGTCTGCAGTTTGCTAAAGATCATGTGGACAAGCCAGAAGGCTATTGGAAAAATGTTTTGTGGATGGATGAGACCAAAATAGAACTTTTTGGTTTCAATGAGAAGTGTTATGTTTGGAGAAAGGAAAACACTGCATTCCAGCATAAGAACCTTATCCCATCTGTGAAACATGGTGGTGGTAGTATCATGGTTTGGGCCTGTTTTGCTGCATCTGGGCCAGGATGGCTTGCCATCATTAATGGAACAATGAATTCTGAATTATACCAGTGAATTCTAAAGGAAAATGTCAGGACATCTGTCCATGAACTGAATCTCAAGAGAAGGTGGGTCATGCAGCAAGACAACGACCCTAAGCACACAAGTTGTTCTACCAAAGAATGGTTAAAGAAGATTAAAGTTAATGTTTTGGAATGGCCAAGTCAAAGTCCAGACCTTAATTCAATCGAAATGTTGTGGAAGGACCTGAAGCGAGCAGTTCATGTGAGGAAACCCACCAACATCCCAGAGTTGAAGCTGTTCTGTATGGGGGAACGGGCTAAAATTCCTCCAAGCCGGTGTGCAGGACTGATCAACAGTTACCGGAAACATTTAGTTGCAGTTATTGCTGCACAAGGGGGTCACACCAGATACTGAAAGCAAAGGTTCACATACTTTTGCCACTCACAGATATGTAATATTGCATCATTTTCCTCAATAAATAAATGACCAAGTACAGTATAATATTTATGTCTCATTTGTTTAACTGAGTTCTCTTTATCTCCATTTAGGACTTGTGAGAAAATCTGATGATGTTTTAGGTCATATTTATGCAGAAATATAGAAAATTTCAAAAGGTTCACAAACTTTGAGGCACCACTGTAAGATGAAAATAAATAAGTAAATCAACAGCATAAAGTATATCTGCAAACATTAGATTTACATTAAATGTACCAAATAACACAAAGCAGATGGCTGAAGGGATGATCTCGCATAAGGAGAATGGTTCCTCAAGGGTTCTTTGGATGGTCATGACCAGGTGGTAGTCAATAGGAAACCATAACAACTAAAGACTTACTTTGATTTCATTGTTGAATTAAAAAAAAAAAAGGATTAGCTGAGTATTTGTGTTTGAAAACTCGTAGTGCCCATTTTCTCTCTGTCTATTTCCCACCCACTCGCTAACTCTCCCTTATCGCACGACAGCTGCCAAGCAGAGAGATGAAGAACCAACACAGACCTCCTTCAAGACAGGTGCAGCTCTGCCACTGCATCTTTTCAAACAATGCACCACGATGGATTGGTTTGTGTCACTATGATTGACAGGAGAGAGAGTAATGCCATCCCTTTCATCCAGAGATCATCTCTCTGGACTCCAGCATCATTGAGATTCAAACTCATGATCTTCTGGTGAAGAAGCAAAGACTTTTCTGTTGGCCCTAGACTTCACTTCCTGGATGACTTCAACAATTTAACCCTTATACTGCAGCATGCACTTCACTAAAGTTCCCTTGTATATGTCTGCATTTTTGCTCTTTTGTTCTGTGTTTGCTTTTTATACCTTGCATCTGTCGAGTTGCGTTATCATCCCCCCCCCACACACACACACAGTGTTGGTAATGAGAACAAACAGGAAGGCAGTGGAACGTGTTCTGTTTTCTCTAGACCTGCACACATCAAAGCAGATGCTCTCTCTCTCTCTCTCTCTCTCTCTCTCTCTCTGTGTGTGTGTGTGTGTGTGTGTGTGTGTGTGTGTGTGTGTGTGTGTGTGTGTGTGTGCGTGCTGTAGACAAAATGTGTATTAGTCTACAAACGTTGAATGTGTGTATGTGTTACAGGCTTCTATAGATGGAAACTGCAGGAGGAATTAAACACCTGCAGCAAGTTGATCTTAGTTTAGTCTGAGCTTTGTGTAGATAGATAGATAGATAGATAGATAGATAGATAGATAGATAGATAGATAGATAGATAGATAGATAGATAGATAGATAGATAGATATTCTCTATAAAAACCCAGTGCCTTCACAGAGAGACACAGAGAGAGAAAAACAACATGAGGTCAGAGAATGGAGAGAGAGAGAGAGAGAGAGAGAGAGAGAATTGGAGGATAGATAGATAGATAGATAGATAGATAGATAGATAGATAGATAGATAGATAGATAGATAGATAGATAGATATCTCTATAAAAACAACAGTGACTTAGAGAAAGAGAGAGAGAAATTTGGAGGTGGGGATAGATAGATAGATAGATAGATAGATAGATAGATAGATAGATAGATAGATAGATAGATAGATAGATAGATAGATAGATCTTCTCTATAAAAAACCCACAGTGCCTTCACAGAGAGAGAGAGAGAGAGAGAGAGAGAGAGAGAGAGAACAGAGGGAGTATGTGAGACAGGGAGAGAAAGTGTGTGTGTATGTGTTAGAGAGAGAGAGAATTGGAGATAGATAGATAGATAGATAGATAGATAGATAGATAGATAGATAGATAGATAGATAGATAGATAGATAGATAGATAGATAGATAGATGTTCTCTATAAAAACAACAGTGACTTCACAGACAGAGAAAGAGAGAGAGAGAGAAGGTGTGTGAGAGAGAGGGAGCAGAGGGAGTGTTTGAGACAGGGAGAGAAAGTGTGTGAGAGAGAGAGACAGAAAGAGAGAGAGAGACACAGACCTTTTGTCTGCTGACATTTTCGTCTCGGGAAGTAAATTGAAAAGGAGAAATTTTAATTTTGTTGATTTGAATAGCAGTGCATCAGGATCATAATGAGCACACACACACACACACACACACACACACACACACACACACATAGGCTGCTTCCCCACAGGGACACACACAAGCAGGAGGGGTTAGTTATTACAAGAACATGAGACCTCCATTTCCATCTTCTCTCTCCAGCTGCAGTTCCTCCTCTCCTCCCTCTCACTGTCTCTCCTCTCAATAAGTTTCATGATTGTTCCGTCTTCCCTGATTGGAAAAGCTCTGTATTAATTACAGGGAAAACACCCACTGGATAACAAGAATGTGGCAGGCTTAAACACACACACACACACACACACACACACACACATATATGCACGTGCACAAACACACAGCAGAAAGTAATAGAGAGACTCTGTCTCTTGACGTGTTTTATAATTAATTAAAAATATTTAATAAATATAAATGTCAAAAGAAAAAAATCAGCATTATTAGCAACCTTCAATATAAACATGACAGACAAGACATCAAAATGTTGTCGTAACAACTTCCCTTTCGTTTATGAAGAGCTTTTTAATTAAATATATACTTTCTGTAAATCAAAGTCTGTAATATTACTGTCATTAAAAATGAATTCAAATAAATGTCATCTTTTAGAAGATTACAAACTGATTCATGTTTAATTTTATTGTTGCCCTTGACCATAAATTTGAGGTTAGACATATAAACACACACACACACACACACACACACACACACACACACACACACACACCATTATGTTTGGTTTTAAAAAAAAGTATATCAATTGCCAACCTTACTGTAAAATTTGTGCCTGTTTGATGTAGATGCAGTATTCTGTGTTGGGCTAATTGTGAAAACTATTCTTTTCTAAACAATCATAGAATAAGAGTCATAAAATAGCAAAATAATCATCTATTTTACACTGCACAAGCTGTTTTTTTGTCTCAGATGGCTGCTTAATCTGAGTACACATTTGTGCAAAGCATGCAACTGAGCAAATCAGTGAATTCATCTAAACAATGAATTTAGCTAAACGGACTCAAATGACTGAAAAGGTGAGCATTTCACTACGATACAGAACTCAACGCAAGCTCTCAGACCTACACAGTAAAAGCTCCACTGAGATACAAGAGTAAGAGTTTCACTGAGCTACACTGTAAAAAATGTCCGTAGAATTAACAGTGAATTTATGTAAAATCATGACATATAAAAACTGTAAATACAAAAACAATGAAGCAGTGTGTAATTTACATCAATATACTGTAAAACTCCTAACCAAATACCACTGTTAATTTAACAGTAAGAATATGTTGAATTGATCATATTTTTTTGTAGAATTTACAAATTGTTGTAGTTTAAACACAGACAAACTGTAATACTAAAACAGAATGTGATAGTTAAAATTACATCATTGCCCTGTTAAAAAAATTAAAAAAACGCCCACCGTCGTGGCTCAGTCGACTAAGGTGTCATACCATGAATCTGGGAACCCGAGTTCGATTCCGACCTGAGGTCATTTCCCGATCCCTCCCCGTCTCTCTCTCCAGCTCATTTCCTGTCTCTGCACTCTCCTATCCAATAAAGGTGAAAAAAGCCCAAAAAAAAATTCTGAAAGAAAAAATATCTGTCTAGTAGATCATTGCTTGTAACCATCATTTTGAATCATTGTTCATTGTTTATTGTACAATGAATATCCGTAAAATTAACAGTTATGTATTGATTATTGTACATTGAATACCTGTAAAATTGAACATTTTCAAACTGTTGTTTTTACAAGTGTTGATATACCTTACCGTAAAGCCATATACACTGTCACTGTATTTTTTACGGTGAAAAAATGGCAACCACAGCTGCCAGTTTTTCACTGTAAATTTGACAAGATTTTTTTTTACAGTGTATGTTGTGAGTGGGGGCGGCACGGTGGTGTAGTGGTTAGCGCTGTCGCCTCACAGCAAGAACACTGTAAAAAAAATATTTGTTGTTTTAACTTAAAAAAGTTAGTGCAAGGGCTGCCTTAAAATTTTGAGTTCACTGGAATTCACATAGTAAGTTAAATTGCTGTGAACTTACTATATTAATTTCAGTGAACTCAAAATTTTAAGGCAGCCCTTAAGGCAACCCTTGCACTAACTTTTTTAAGTTAAAACAACAAATCATTTTTTACAGTGAAGGTCCTGGGTTCGAGCCCCGGGGCCGGCGAGGGCCTTTCTGTGCGGAGTTTGCATGTTCTCCCCGTGTCCGCGTGGGTTTCCTCTGGGTGCTCCGGTTTCCCCCACAGTCCAAAGACATGCAGGTTAGGTTAACTGGTGACTCTAAATTGAGCGTAGGTGTGAATGTGAGTGTGAATGGTTGTCTGTGTCTATGTGTCAGCCCTGTGATGACCTGGCGACTTGTCCAGGGTGTACCCCGCCTTTCGCCCGTAGTCAGCTGGGATAGGCTCCAGCTTGCCTGCTACCCTGTAGAAGGATAAAGTGGCTAGAGATAATGAGATGAGATGAGATGTTGTGAGTGTTACACTGAGTGGTGAACTGACATCCACTGTGATAGTTACGATCTTAGAGATACACTGTGAGAGTTACACTTTGGGTTACACTGTGAGTGTTACATTGTTAGAGTTACACTTAGTGTTACAGTGTTACACTGAGTAAACCTGAGTTGCACCGTGAGTGTTACACTGAGGGTTACATTTTACATTACACTTAGTGTTACAGTGTTACACTCAGTAAACCTGAGTTGCACCGTGAGTGTTACACTGAGGGTTACATTTTACATTACACTTAGTGTTACAGTGTTACACTCAGTAAACCTGAGTTGCACCGTGAGTGTTACACTGAGGGTTACATTTTACATTACACTTAGTGTTACAGTGTTACACTCAGTAAACCTGAGTTGCACTATGAGTGTTACACTGAGGGTTACATTGTTAGATTTACACTTAGTGTTACAGTGTTACACTGAATAAACCTGAGTTGCACTATGAGTGTTACACTGAGGGTTACGTTGTTAGATTTACACTTAGTGTTACAGTGTTACATTGAATAAACCTGAGTTGCACGATGAGTGTTACACTGAGGGTCATGTTGTTAGAATTACACTTAGTGTTATGGTGTTACACTGAATAAACCTGGGTTGCACTATGAGAGTTGCACTGTGTGTTACACTGTGAGGGTTACACTGTTAGAGTTACACTTCGTGTTACACTGAGTAAAACTGAGTTACACTATGAGAGTTACACTGTGAGAATTACACTGAGGGTTACATTACTAGGGTGACACCTAAGTGTTGCAGTGTTACATTGCGTAAACCTGAGTTGCACTGGTTTACACTGTGTTACACTGCGTTACGCTGTGAGTGTTACACTGTGAGTTACAATGGGTTCCATTGTTAGAGCTACACTTAGTGTTACACTGAGTAAATCTGAGTTGCACTGTGAGTGTTACACTGTGAGAGTTACACTGAGGGTTATACTGTTAGAGTAATACTTAGTGTTACAGCGTTACACTCAGTAAACCTGAGTTGCACTATGAGCGTTACACTGAGGGTCATGTTGTTAGAATTACACTTAGTGTTACGGTGTTACACTGAATAAACCTGGGTTGCACTATGAGAGTTGCACTGTGTGTTACACTGTGAGAGTTACACTGTGTGTTACACTGTGAGGGTTACACTGTTAGAGTTACACTTAGTGTTACACTGAGTAAAACTGAGTTACACTATGAGAGTTACACTGTGAGAATTACACTGAGGGTTACATTACTAGGGTGACACCTAAGTGTTGCAGTGTTACATTGCGTAAACCTGAGTTGCACTGGTTTACACTGTGTTACACTGTGAGTGTTACACTGTGAGTGTTACACTGTGAGTTACAATGGGTTCCATTGTTAGAGCTACACTTAGTGTTACACTGAGTAAATCTGAGTTGCACTGTGAGTGTTACACTGTGAGAGTTACACTGAGGGTTATACTGTTAGAGTAATACTTAGTGTTACAGTGTTACACTGAGTAAACATGACTTGCACTGTGAGAGTTGCACTGTGTTACAAAAGTAACACTGTGAGTGTTGCACTATAACTAACAGTGGGTTACACTGTTATAATTACACTTAGTGTTACACTGAGGAAACCTGAGTTGCACTGTGAGAGTTACACTGTGAGTGTTACGCTAAGGGTTACACTGTTAGAGTGATACTTAGTGTTACAGTGTTACACTGAGTAAACACAACTTGCACTGTGAGAGTTGCACTGTGTTACACAAAGTTACACTGTGAGTGTTACACTGTAACTTACAGTGGGTTACACTGTTATAGTTACACTTAGTGTCACGCTGAGTAAACCTGAGTTGCACTGTGAGTGTTGCACTGTGAGAGTTACACTGCGAGTGTTACACTGAAGGTTACACTGTTAGAGTGACACTTAGTGTTACAGTGTTACACTGAGTAAACACAAGTTGCACTGTGAAAGTTTTACTGCGTTACACAAAGTTACACAGTGAGTGTTACACTGTGAGGGTTACACTGAGGGTTACACTGTTAGAGTGATACTTCGTGTTACAGTGCTACACTGAGTAAACCTCAACTGCAATGTGAGTGTTACACTGTGGGTAATATTGTTAGACTTACACTTAGTGTTGCAGTGTTACGCTGAGTAAACCTGAGTTGCACTATAACACTACGTTCAGACTGCAACCTGAAACAACCCAGGCCGTTCACATTACCAATTATATGAGACTTGTATGCGATCTCCAATATGAACGGAAAACGATCCAAAAGTGTCCCGCATGCGCAAATTGACACGTAATAAGCACATCTACGTAATACGTAAACAAAAAAGCGCACTCTTCATGTTTAATGATTTCTTTTTTTGTTGTTTGTTTAATTATCTGGTTAGTGTTAAAGTGTGAGGTCTCGTGTGTATTTTTGTTTCTGAACTGAAATGAAAACGTGTAGCCTGGTAACGAGGGTTGACTCCTAAATGTCTCTCTAATTTCTATATAAGTGCACTACATGTTACTAGGAAGTAATGGATTTTTAAACTCTATATAGTGCACTCGAGCTTCAGTAGGCAGTCATTTGGGATACGGCCGCTGTATTACCAAACTCTTAATTCAGACTTAATAATTTGCACATATTTATTTCGTCATATTAATAAACTTTTTCTACATTTTTATAAATATTTATTTAGATTGTTTATAGCCAGCTGAATTCTGCAACTTCTCTCAGCGCTGGCTCAAGGTGCAGAAACACCAGTGCAGTTTGCTATGGAGATGAGGCGAGACCTGGCGATGTGGTTTTTTGTGGCGGCGGCGGAACTCACACAATAATCTGATTAATGTGGGCAGCAGACTAATGAGACCGAAGGTGTCAAATTACTGGAAATTTCCAGAACAATCTTATAATCTTGTAATACAGGATGGTTATAAATCAGTTATAGAAACTGTTTTATTTAATCAGGCTAACAGATCAACATCCAGGTCCCTACCAAATCCACCATTAGCTTGATCAATTCTATAAAAGTCTATTTAAATTCTGAAAACTGTACAAATGTTGTTGTTTTCCACCAAAGAGGCGGGATTAGCCAACGCAGAATAGTGACATTTGTCTCTTGTTGATGACGTGTAGGTCGCATGAATGTGACCTGTCCGGTCAGACTGCAGTCGCATGTGAAAATAACGGATATGCATCGGATTTAGGACCACATATCCAAGCGGCCTGGGTCACATGTGAAAAAATCGGATCTGTGTCATTCAGATTGTCAATAACAAATCGGATACAGGTCGCATATGGGCAAAAAAATCAGATATGGGTCGTTTCACGGTGCAGTCTGAACGTAGTCTAAGAGTTACACTGTGTTGCACGGAGTTACACTGTGAGTGTTATGCTGTGAGTTACAATGTGAGTGTTACACTGTGGGTTACACTGTGAGCATTACATTGTTAGAGTTACACTTAGTGTTATACTGAGTAACCCTGAGTTACACTGTGAGAATTACACTGCATTACACTATTACACAGTGTTACACTGTGAGAGTAACACCGTGAGTAATATGGATTTGCACTGTGAGTTACGCTGAGTTTTACTATGAGATGTAAACTGTAAATTACATGAAGATTTACACTGTGAGAGTCCTACTTAAGTTGGACTGCTAACAATCAATTAGGCATGTTTGCAAACGCATTAAAAAAACCCTATAAGTCGAGGACATTCCTTAGACATGACAGAATACACAAATAGAGTTACATATTTTTCAGAATATATATTATATATCTTTAAATATATGAAAAATGCTGGAATAAGAACAATGTGTAATGTGCACTTGGTATCACAGAAAAAAAAACAACAACAGGCACTTTATTGAAGTACAACATGTTTTGGCACACACACACACACACACACACACACACACACACACACACACACATATATATATAGATCTACTAGTAGATGTGAATGCTGCTCTGAAGACAATCTCCACAAGAACCATCACTGAGACCAACAAGCTGATACACAGTACAGCAACAGTAATCATGGAGATGCTTGGACACAAGGTGGGCTCGGGACATAACAAACAGTATCCACCATGGAAGAGACGATTAGAGGCCAAGATAAAGGCAGCAAGGAGAGAAGTTAGCCAGCTAGCTGAACTACAGAAAGGGAACATGGTGAATAAAGGGGCGCCCAGGAAGTACAACTCACTCTCCATACCAGAGGCACTTGAAACTGCCAAACAGCGACTAACAGCTCTGGCCACCCGGTTGAGGAGATACACCAAGGAAGGAGAGGCCAGGAGAATAAACAAGCTGTTCTCCACTGAACCAGCCAAGGTGTACTCTCAATGGCAGGGGAACAACAACCGGTCAGACCCACCAAGAGCTGAGGTGGAAAAATACTGGAAAGACATATGGGAAAGAAAGGCATCACACAACACCGATGCCCAATGGTTAGTGGACCTAAGAGCTGACCACAGCAACCTCCCAGAACAAGAACCAGTAACCATCTCAATGGCAGACGTCCAAGAAAGAGTGTCAAAGATGAAGAGATGGACAGCACCAGGCCCCGATATGATCCATACGTACTGGCTGAAGAAGCTAACTGCACTCCATGAACGCCTAGCAGCACAGATGAACCAGCTGCTGAGGGATGGAACCCACCCAGAATGGCTAACCCAAGGCAGGACAGTCCTAATCATGAAGGACCCCCAGAAGGGACCCATCCCATCCAACTACCGGCCAATTACCTGTCTCTGCACAACATGGAAGGCCCTGTCAGGCATCATTGCGGCAAAAATGAGTAAGCATGTGGCTCAATACATGAGCGAGGCACAGAAAGGAATTGGCAGTAACACCAGAGGAGCCAAGCACCAGCTACTGGCCGATAGAACAGTCGCCCGAGACTGTAAGAAGAGACAGACCAACCTGTGCACTGCCTGGATTGACTACAAGAAAGCCTATGACTCAATGCCACACACATGGATACTGGAATGTCTGGAACTGTATAAGATCAACAGGAACCTAAGGACCTTCATACAGAACTCAATGGAAATGTGGAAGACAACCCTAGAGGCCAACTCAAAACCCATTGCCCAAGTCAACATCAAGTGCGGCATATACCAAGGAGATGCGCTATCACCACTGCTGTTCTGCATAGGCCTGAACCCCCTCAGTCAGATCATCACGAAGAGCGGCTACGGGTACCGATTCCGTAGTGGGGCAACAATCAGCCACCTGCTCTACATGGATGACATCAAGCTGTATGCCAGGAACGAGCGAGAAATAGACTCGCTGATCCACACCACCCGGATCTACAGCGATGACATAGGGATGTCATTCGGATTGGACAAGTGTGGCCGGATGGTCTCAAAGAGAGGCAAGATGATCCGGACTGAAGGGATTGACCTACCAGAGGGCAACATAGGTGATATCCAAGACAGCTACAAGTACCTTGGCATCCCACAGGCTAATGGAAACCATGAAGAGGCCACAAGGAAGTCAACCACAGCCAAATACCTCCAGAGAGTAAGGCAGGTCCTGAAAAGTCAGCTGAATGGTAAAAACAAGGTCCGAGCCATCAACATGTATGCACTACCAGTCATCAGATACCCCGCTGGTATCATAAACTGGCCAAAGGAGGAGATAGAAGCCACAGATATCAAGACTAGAAAGCTCCTCACCATGCATGGAGGGTTCCACCCCAAGTCCAGCACCCTGAGACTATACACTAAGCGGAAAGAGGGAGGCCGAGGGCTAGTGAGCGTCAAGACCACGGTCCAGGATGAAACATCGAAAACCCGAGAATACATCAGAAAGATGGCCCCAAAGGATGAACTGCTAAGTGAATGTCTCAGGCAGCAGAACCCTGAAGAGAGTGCAGAGGAGGAGGAGGAACAGACAACCTGGAGAGACAAACCCCTACATGGCATGTACCACCGTCAGATAGAGGAAGTGGCTGATATCAAGAAATCCTACCAGTGGCTGGATAATGCAGGACTGACAGACAGCACAGAGGCACTAATCATGGCAGCACAAGAACAGGCCATAAGCACAAGAGCCATAGAGGCCAGGATCTACCAGAGTAGATCAGACCCAAGATGCAGACTGTGCAAAGAAGCCCCTGAAACAGTCCAGCACATAGTAGCAGGGTGTAAGATGCTAGCTGGATCAGCGTACATGGAGAGGCACAACCAAGTGGCTGGGATAGTATACAGGAACATCTGCAACCAGTATGGAATAGAAATACCCAAGTCCCAATGGGCCATACCACAGAAGGTGGCTGAGAACAACAGGGCCAAGATTCTGTGGGACTTCAGCTTCCAGACTGACAAACAGATCCTGGCTAACCAACCGGACATAGTGGTGGTGGACAAAGAGCAGAAGAGGGTGGTGGTGATAGATGTGGCGATCCCAGCTGACGCCAACATCAGGAAGAAGGAACATGAGAAACTTGAGAAGTATCAAGGGTTGAAAGAGCAGCTGGAACGGATGTGGAAGGTCAAGGGTTGCGTGGTCCCCGTGGTAGTGGGGGCACTTGGGGCAGTAACCCCCAAACTGGGAGAGTGGCTCCAGCAAATCCCAGGAACAACATCTGAAGCCTCAGTCCAGAAGAGCGCAGTCCTAGGAACATCGAAGATACTGCGCAGAACCCTCAAACTCCCAGGCCTCTGGTAGAGGACCCGAGCTTGAGGATGACATGGATACCACCCCCCCGCCGGGGGTGAGAAGGAGATATTAGTACATTATATATAGTGTGTATATATATTACATTTTCAGTAACTGTGGTTGGTCAAAACACCTATTGTTCCTCTGGTCTTTATATTAAATGTTAATAAAGTACTGATTATGCTTATGAAAACATATACAATACATTTCTCTTAAATATATTCATAAGAGATGATGGAATAGATTTGTCTATTTATTATTTATTTGAATTAATTGAATGAATTTGTTTTGTTTTTCATATCTTTTTTTTTTTTTAGTTTTTTTGTGGTTTTTTTGTTTTGTTTTGTTTTGAAGCTTAACCAAAATACCACTGTTGCATTCAAAAATAAATCTTCAAATGCAAATTAATTACTTGACTAATGTTATCAATCTCTGAGATCATTTGATGTTCTTACTGTCTGTGTGAACACTATAATTTCCACATCAGTGTTGCAGTAACACTCTCTCTCTCTCTCTCTCTCTCTCAGCAGGTACGGTCATCCTGAAGTTCTTCCAGGAAGCTCCTGTGTGTGTGTGTGTGTGTGTGTGTGTGTGTGTGTGTGTGTGTGTGTGTGTGTGTGTGTAGATGTGGAGCTGAGTGTGTGTGAACATTTATCACTCCGTCCAGCACTGCGCCAGAGCAGATTGTGGCTAAAGATAGCAGGACTGGCCAGGGCTCTGGAGATCTTCTGCTCTATCTCATTCCCACTCTATCACACACACACACACACACACGCATTGCATTGAGGCAGGTTTGCTAGGTTGGCAGTGAAAGTGGGGGTGGACAGTCAGCTTGAGATTTTGACCTGTCTCTTGTGATTATGACCAACAGGCTGGCTAGGCCTCTATCTGTGTGTGTGTGTGTGTGTGTGTGTGTGTGTGTGTGTGTGTGTGTGTGTGTGTGTGTTCCATTTCTGAAAGCCACCAGTATTAGCCAGAAACATGATGGATAAAAGCTTCTGAATGGTTGCCTCTGAGCGGCGATGTCATTCTCAGTAAAATATTTATTCCCCTTGGTCATTTCAGTGTGCAGAAAAGGGCTTTCGAGCCTGTTATGGAGTTCCGTATTTCTCCTTTTTACACTCGAAGTCGAACATGCGCTTCGTCTGAAGCCGAGTGGTTTTCATCATGTTTGTCCTAGTTTATCTGCTGACATAAGCCAAGCAAGTGTGTGTTCATGAACAAGCAACACACACACACACACACACACACACACACACACACACACACACACACACACACACACACACACAGCTTCCTGTTCTTTTTAAAGGAATTTTAAAAAGGCCAAAAGTCTGTGTCATTGATTTGCGTTACTCAGCACTGGGTGTGTTAAAGCAGCTGTGAAAATGATGCAGCAAAATGAAAACAGTGAGAATAAATCACAGCAAAAGTCTGAGTGCACTGGAGAGAAATATTTTTTTTTCTTCCATCAGGCACTAATCCACCATTTGACATTTCTTCTTCAACACAGAGTCATATCCATCTTAAGGGAACAAGGAAGTCACCTAGAGACACTGGACACTAGGAACTCGCGAATCGACTTGATGGACCATGTGAACAATCAAAAAGGGACACGGAATTAGTTAACGAGAAAACGAGTTTAAAAAAAGAAGAAAAAAATCACTACAGAGACTGGGAACTAACAGACAAATGGAAGAAGGACAAAGGAATGAGTGAATAATGAATCTAGTGGTACTGGGGACTAGGGAGCATTAAAATG
Source organism: Neoarius graeffei (assembly GCF_027579695.1). Lineage (NCBI taxonomy): Eukaryota > Metazoa > Chordata > Actinopteri > Siluriformes > Ariidae > Neoarius > Neoarius graeffei. The sequence goes on from NC_083572.1 coordinate 99,198,942, forward strand.
AGGTTAGGAAGGAATAAAGGTGACAGGAACTGAGAAGAAACAAACTAGGCACACTGGAAACAAGGACAAGAAAACTCAGCAACAAGGAGAATATGGAACACCTGTAAAATACACTCGAAACACTGCAGCTGGGAATCGGGGTAACGACAAGACTGGAGACACAGAAACAAGGAAATTAGGGAAAATGAAATGGGGAGAAATAAATTAGGGAACTTGGAAATATAGAACACGTATAAAACAGAAGCACTGGAAACTAGGTAACAGAGGAACAAGGGAATGAAGGAAACTGGGGAAGAAGGGAACTGTAGGGACCGGAGGGGAACCATCAGGCCCTCTAGGCCTTCAAAGAAGGTCCAAACATTCAGCATTTCAAATCTTATATTTAATTTCTTTCATTCTTTCATAATTTCATTATAACGATTCTCTTCTCATTCTAATTTGGCCTAATTTTCTATCAAATTAGCTTCAGAAATGAAAGGGTTACTATCCTGGAAACATTAAAATCGAGTTATCCAGTGAGATTGTTTTGTTTGTTGTCTCTACACCGAGAAGAGTTTAGAGCTGCTCACTCATTGGTTAGGACTTCATTGCCGGGACAGAAGGCCATGGCAGTGTATGTTTATGTAGGAAGTGACAGATGAATTAACCAATCAGATTTTGATTTATAGTGAGAGGGACCAACAATTTATCACCCTCGGCCTTCTCGAAGACCAACATGAGCTTAACTGTGACTTGGCACCATCAGTGCAACAATCAAGTTACCTTCCAGCCGGTGTAGCATTCATCAGTAGTGTTAGCGAATGCTAATAAAGCGGTCAACAGTTACAAAA